>NW_027474425.1:0-44715 GCF_050947335.1 Megachile rotundata
TAAGTATAGTAATTGTCGTTCTATCGATAAATTAAGCATAGTATGGTTAATAATATGAGTTAGATTGATAATACTCAGAGTAGTGAGTATAGTAATTCTCGTTCTATCGATCATATAAGCATAATATGGCTAATAATATGAGTTAGATTGGATATAATAAGAGTAATGAGTATAGTAATTGTCGTTCTATCGATCATATAAGCATAATATGGCTAATAATATGAGTTAGAACTGATAATACTAAGAGTAGTGAGTATAGTAATTGTAGTTCTATCGATCATTTAAGCATAATATGGCTAATTAATATGAGTTAGATTGATAATACTAAGAGTAGTGAGTATAGTAATTGTAGTTCTATCGATCATTTAAGCATAATATGGCTAATAATATGAGTTAGATTGATAATAATAAGAGTAATAAGTATTGTAATTGTCGTTCTATCGATAATATAAGCATAATATGGCTAATAATATGAGTTAGATTGATAATACTAAGAGTAGTGAGTATAGTATTTCTCGTTCTATCGATCATATAAGCATAATATGGCTAATAATATGAGTTAGATTGATAATAATAAGAGTAATAAGTATATGTAATTGTCGTCCTATCGATCATTTAAGCATAATATGGCTAATAATATGAGTTAGATTGATAGTAATAACAGTAATACAGTATAGTAATTGTCGTTCTATCGATCAATTAAGCATAATATGGCTAATAATATGAATTGATTAAAAATAATAAGAGTAATGAGTATAGTAATTGTCGTTCTATCGATCATATCTGCATAATATGGTTAATAATATGAGTTAGATTGATAATAGTTAGAGTAATGTGTATAGTAAATGTCGTGCTATCGATCATATCTGCACAATATGGTTAATAATATGAGTTAGATTGATAACAGTGAGTGTAATAAGTATAGTAATTGTCGTTCTATCGATCATATTAGCATAATATGGTTAATAATATGAATTAGATTGATAATAATAAGAGTAATAAGTATAGTATTTGTCGTTCTATCGATCATATAAGCATAATATGATTAATAATATGAGTTAGATTGATAATAGTAAGAGTAATGTGTATAGTAAATGTCGTGCTATCGATCATATCTGCATAATATGGTTAATAATATGAGTTAGATTGATAATAGTAAGAGTAATGTGTATAGTAAATGTCGTGCTATCGATCATATCTGCACAATATGGTTAATGATATGAGTTAGATTGATAACAGTGAGTGTAATAAGTATAGTAATTGTCGTTGTATCGATCATATTAGCATAATATGGTTAATAATATGAATTAGATTGATAATAATAAGAGTAATAAGTATAGTATTTGTCGTTCTATCGATCATATAAGCATAATATGGCTAATAATATGAGTTAGATTGATAATAATAAGAGGAATAAGTATAGTAATTGTCGTTCTATCGATCATAACTGCATAATATGGTTAATAACATGAGTTAGATTGATAATACTGAGTGTAATAAGTATAGTAAATGTCGTTCTATCGATCATATAATCATAATATGGGTAATATATGAGTTGGATTGATAATAATAAGAGTAATGAGTATAATAATTGTCGTTCTATCGATCATTTAAGCGTAATATGGCTAATAATATGAGTTAGATTGATGATAATAAAAGTAATAAGTATAGTAAATGTCGTGCTATCGATCATATCTGCATAATATGGTTAATAATATGAGTTAGATTGATAATAGTGAGTGTAATAAGTATAGTAATTGTCGTTCTGTCGATCATATAAGCATAATATGGCTAATAATATGAGTTAGGTTGATAATAATAAGAGTAATGAGTATAGTAATTGTCGTTCTATCGATCATATAAGCATAATATGGCTAATAATATGAGTTAGATTGATAATAATAAGAGTAATAAGTATAGTAATTGTCGTTATATCGATAATATAAGCATAATATGGCTAATAATATGAGTTAGATTGATAATACTAAGAGTAGTGAGTATAGTATTTCTCGTTCTATCGATCATATAAGCATAATATGGCTAATAATTTGGGGTTAGATTGATAAAAATAAGAGTAATGAGTATAGTAATTGTAGTTCTATCGATCATTTAAGCATAATATGGCTAATAATATGAGTTAGATTGATAGTAATAACAGTAATAAGTATAGTAATTGTCGTTCTATCGATAATATAGGCATAATACGGCTAATAATATGAGTTAGATTGATAATACTAAGAGTAGTGAGTATAGTAATAATCGTTCTATCGATCATAGAAGCATAATATGGCTAATAATATGAGTTAGATTGATAATAATAAGAGTAATGAGTATAGTAATTGTAGTTCTATCGATCATATCTGCATAATATGGTTAATAATATGAGTTAGATTGATAATACTAGGAGTAGTGAGTATAGTAATTGTAGTTCTATCGATCATTTAAGCATAATATGGCTTAATAATATGAGTTGGATTGATAATAATAAAAGTAATAAGTATAGTAATTGTCGTTCTATCGATAATATAAGCATAATATGGCTAATAATATGAGTTAGATTTATAATAATAAGAGTAATAAGTATAGTAATTGGTCGTTCTATCGATCATATAAGCATAATATGGCTAATAATATGAGTTAGATTGATAATAATAAGAGTAATAAGTATAGTAATTGTGTCGTTCTATTGATCATATCTGCATAATATGGTTAATAACATGAGTTAGATTGATAAAAGTGAGTGTAATAAGTATAGTAAATGTCGTTCTATCGATCATATAATCATAATATGGGTAATAATATGAGTTGGATTGATAATAATAAGAGTAATAAGTATAGTAATTGTCGTTCTATCGATAATATAAGCATAATATGGGTAATAATATGAGTTGGATTGATAATAATAAGAGTAATGAGTATAATAATTGTCGTTCTATCGATCATTTAAGCATAATATGGCTAATAATATGAGTTAGATTGATGATAATAAGAGTAATGTGTATAGTAAATGTCGTGCTATCGATCATATCTGCATAATATGGTTAATAATATGAGTTAGATTGATAATAGTGAGTGTATTAAGTATAGTAATTGTCGTTCTGTCGATCATATAAGCATAATATGGCTAATAATATGAGTTAGGTTGATAATAATAAGAGTAATGAGTATAGTAATTGTCGTTCTATCGATCATATAAGCATAATATGGCTAATAATATGAGTTAGATTGATAATAATAAGAGTAATAAGTATAGTAATTGTCGTTATATCGATAATATAAGCATAATATGGCTAATAATATGAGTTAGATTGATAATACTAAGAGTAGTGAGTATAGTATTTCTCGTTCTATCGATCATATAAGCATAATATGGCTAATAATTTGGGTTAGATTGATAAAAATAAGAGTAATGAGTATAGTAATTGTAGTTCTATCGATCATTTAAGCATAATATGGCTAACAATATGAGTTAGATTGATAGTAATAACAGTAATAAGTATAGTAATTGTCGTTCTATCGATAATATAAGCATAATATGGCTAATAATATGAGTTAGATTGATAGCAATAACAGTAATAAGTATAGTAATTGTCGTTCTATCGATAATATAAGGCATAATATGGCTAATAATATGAGTTAGATTGATATACTCAGAGTAGTGAGTATAGTAATTCCTCGTTCTATCGATAATATAAGCATAATATGGCTAATAATATGAGTTAGATTGATAATACTCAGAGTAGTGAGTATAGTAATTCTCGTTCTATCGATCATATAAGCATAATATGGCTAACAATATGAGTTAGATTGATAATAATAAGAGTAATGAGTATAGTAATTGTCGTTCTATCGATCATATAAGCATAATATGGCTAATAATATGAGTTAGATTGATAATACTAAGAGTAGTGAGTATAGTAATTGTAGTTCTATCGATCATTTAAGCATAATATGGCTAATAATATGAGTTGGATTGATAATAATAAAAGTAATAAGTATAGTAATTGTCGTTCTATCGATAATATAAGCATAATATGGCTAATAATATGAGTTAGATTTATAATAATAAGAGTAATAAGTATAGTAATTGTCGTTCTATCGATCATATAAGCATAATATGGCTAATAATATGAGTTAGATTGATAATAATAAGAGTAATAAGTATAGTAATTGTCGTTCTATTGATCATATCTGCATAATATGGTTAATAACATGAGTTAGATTGATAAAAGTGAGTGTAATAAGTATAGTAAATGTCGTTCTATCGATCATATAATCATAATATGGGTAATAATATGAGTTGGATTGATAATAATAAGAGTAATGAGTATAATAATTGTCGTTCTATCGATCATTTAAGCGTAATATGGCTAATAATATGAGTTAGATTGATGATAATAAGAGTAATAAGTATAGTAAATGTCGTGCTATCGATCATATCTGCATAATATGGTTAATAATATGAGTTAGATTGATAATAGTGAGTGTAATAAGTATAGTAATTGTCGTTCTGTCGATCATATAAGCATAATATGGCTAATAATATGAGTTAGGTTGATAATAATAAGAGTAATGAGTATAGTAATTGTCGTTCTATCGATCATATAAGCATAATATGGCTAATAATATGAGTTAGATTGATAATAATAAGAGTAATAAGTATAGTAATTGTCGTTATATCGATAATATAAGCATAATATGGCTAATAATATGAGTTAGATTGATAATACTAAGAGTAGTGAGTATAGTATTTCTCGTTCTATCGATCATATAAGCATAATATGGCTAATAATTTGGGTTAGATTGATAAAAATAAGAGTAATGAGTATAGTAATTGTAGTTCTATCGATCATTTAAGCATAATATGGCTAATAATATGAGTTAGATTGATAGTAATAACAGTAATAAGTATAGTAATTGTCGTTCTATCGATAATATAGGCATAATACGGCTAATAATATGAGTTAGATTGATAATACTAAGAGTAGTGAGTATAGTAATAATCGTTCTATCGATCATAGAAGCATAATATGGCTAATAATATGAGTTAGATTGATAATAATAAGAGTAATGAGTATAGTAATTGTAGTTCTATCGATCATATCTGCATAATATGGTTAATAATATGAGTTAGATTGATAATACTAGGAGTAGTGAGTATAGTAATTGTAGTTCTATCGATCATTTAAGCATAATATGGCTAATAATATGAGTTGGATTGATAATAATAAAAGTAATAAGTATAGTAATTGTCGTTCTATCGATAATATAAGCATAATATGGCTAATAATATGAGTTAGATTTATAATAATAAGAGTAATAAGTATAGTAATTGTCGTTCTATCGATCATATAAGCTAATATGGCTAATAATATGAGTTAGATTGATAATAATAAGAGTAATAAGTATAGTAATTGTCGGTTCTATTGATCATATCTGCATAATATGGTTAATAACATGAGTTAGATTGATAAAAGTGAGTGTAATAAGTATAGTAAATGTCGTTCTATCGATCATATAATCATAATATGGGTAATAATATGAGTTGGATTGATAATAATAAGAGTTAATAAGTATAGTAATTGTCGTTCTATCGATAATATAAGCATAATATGGGTAATAATATGAGTTGGATTGATAATAATAAGAGTAATGAGTATAATAATTGTCGTTCTATCGATCATTTAAGCATAATATGGCTAATAATATGAGTTAGATTGATGATAATAAGAGTAATAAGTATAGTAAATGTCGTGCTATCGATCATATCTGCATAATATGGTTATTAATATGAGTTAGATTGATAATAGTGAGTGTAATAAGTATAGTAATTGTCGTTCTGTCGTTCATATAAGCATAATATGCTAATAATATGAGTTAGATTGATAATAATAAGAGTAATGAGTATAGTAATTGTCGTTCTATCGATCATTTAAGCATAATATGGCTAATAATATGAGGTTAGATTGATAATAATAAAAGTAATAAGTATAGTAATTGTCGTTCTATCGATAATATAAGCATAATATGGCTAATAATATGAGTTAGATTGATAATACTAAGAGTAGTGAGTATAGTAATTCTCGTTCTATCGATCATAGAAGCATAATATGGCTAATAATATGAGTTAGATTGATTATAATAAGAGTAATGAGTATAGTAATTGTAGTTTCTATCGATCATATCTGCATAATATGGTTAATAATTTGAGTTAGATTGATAATACTAGGAGTAGTGAGTATAGTAATTGTAGTTCTATCGATCATTTAAGCATAATATGGCTAATAATATGAGTTGGATTGATAATAATAAAAGTAATAAGTATAGTAATTGTCGTTCTATCGATAATATAAGCATAATATGGCTAATAATATGAGTTAGATTTATAATAATAAGAGTAATAAGTATAGTAATTGTCGTTCTATCGATCATATAAGCATAATATGGCTAATAATATGAGTTAGATTGATAATAATAAGAGTAATAAGTATAGTAATTGTCGTTCTATTGATCATATCTGCATAATGGGGTTAATAACATGAGTTAGATTGATAATAATAAGAGTAATAAGTATAGTAATTGTCGTTCTATCGATAATATAAGCATAGTATGGTTAATAATATGAGTTAGATTGATAATACTCAGAGTAGTGAGTATAGTAATTCTCGTTCTATCGATCATATAAGCATAATATGGCTAATAATATGAGTTAGATTGATAATAATAAGAGTAATGAGTATAGTAATTGTCGTTCTATCGATCATATAAGCATAATATGGCTAATAATATGAGTTAGACTGATAATACTAAGAGTAGTGAGTATAGTAATTGTAGTTCTATCGATCATTTAAGCATAATATGGCTAATAATATGAGTTAGATTGATAATACTAAGAGTAGTGAGTATAGTAATTCTCGTTCTATGGATCATAGAAGCATAATATGGCTAATAATATGAGTTAGATTGATAATAATAAGAGTAATGAGTATAGTAATTGTCGTTCTATCGATCATATAAGCATAATATGGCTAATAATATGAGTTAGATTGAGAATAATAAGAGTAATGATTATAGTAATTGCAGTTCTATCGATCATATCTGCATAATATGGTTAATAATATGAGTTAGATTGATAATACTAAGAGTAGTGAGTATAGTAATTGTAGTTCTATCGATCAGTTAAGCATAATATGGCTAATAATATGAGTTGGATTGATAATAATAACAGTAATAAGTGTAGTAATTGTCGTTCTATCGATATTATAAGCATAATATGGCTAATAATATGAGTTAGATTGATAATACTAAGAGTAGTGAGTATAGTAATTCTCGTTCTATCAATCATAGAAGCATAATATGGCTAATAATATGAGTTAGATTGATAATAATAAGAGTAATGAGTATAGTAATTGTCGTTCTATCGATCATATCTGCATAATATGGTTAATAATATGAGTTAGATTGATAATAGTAAGAGTAATGTGTATAGTAAATGTCGTGCTATCGATCATATCTGCATAATATGGTTAATAATATGAGTTAGATTGATAATAGTAAGAGTAATGTGTATAGTAATGTCGTGCTATCGATCATATCTGCACAATATGGTTAATAATATGAGTTAGATTGATAACAGTGAGTGTAATAAGTATAGTAATTGTCGTTGTATCGATCATATTAGCATAATATGGTTAATAATATGAATTAGATTGATAATAATAAGAGTAATAAGTATAGTATTTGTCGTTCTATCGATCATATAAGCATAATATGGCTAATAATATGAGTTAGATTGATAACAATAAGAGGAATAAGTATAGTAATTGTCGTTCTATCTATCATATCTGCATAATATGGTTTAATAACATGAGTTAGATTGATAATACTGAGTGTAATAAGTATAGTAAATGTCGTTCTATCGATCATATAATCATAATATGGGTAATAATATGAGTTGGATTGATAATAATAAGAGTAATGAGTATAATAATTGTCGTTCTATCGATCATTTAAGCGTAATATGGCTAATAATATGAGTTAGATTGATGATAATAAGAGTAATAAGTATAGTAAATGTCGTGCTATCGATCATATCTGCATAATATGGTTAATAATATGAGTTAGATTGATAATAGTGAGTGTAATAAGTATAGTAATTGTCGTTCTGTCGATCATATAAGCATAATATGGCTAATAATATGAGTTAGATTGATAATAATAAGAGTAATGAGTATAGTAATTGTCGTTCTATCGATCATATAAGCATAATATGGCTAATAATATGAGTTAGATTGATAATAATAAGAGTAATAAGTATAGTAATTGTCGTTCTATCGATAATATAAGCATAATATGGCTAATAATATGAGTTAGATTGATAATACTAAGAGTAGTGAGTATAGTATTTCTCGTTCTATCGATCATATAAGCATAATATGGCTAATAATATGAGTTAGATTGATAATAATAAGAGTAATAAGTATAGTAATTGTCGTCCTATCGATCATTTAAGCATAATATGGCTAATAATATGAGTTAGATTGATAGTAATAACAGTAATAAGTATAGTAATTGTCGTTCTATCGATCAATTAAGCATAATATGGCTAATAATATGAATTTGATTAAAAATAATAAGAGTAATGAGTATAGTAATTGTCGTTCTATCGATCATATCTGCATAATATGGTTAATAATATGAGTTAGATTGATAATAGTAAGAGTAATGTGTATAGTAAATGTCGTGCTATCGATCATATCTGCACAATATGGTTAATAATATGAGTTAGATTGATAACAGTGAGTGTAATAAGTATAGTAATTGTCGTTCTATCGATCATATTAGCATAATATGGTTAATAATATGAATTAGATTGATAATAATAAGAGTAATAAGTATAGTATTTGTCGTTCTATCGATCATATAAGCATAATATGATTAATAATATGAGTTAGATTGATAATAGTAAGAGTAATGTGTATAGTAAATGTCGTGCTATCGATCATATCTGCATAATATGGTTAATAATATGAGTTAGATTGATAATAGTAAGAGTAATGTGTATAGTAAATGTCGTGCTATCGATCATATCTGCACAATATGGTTAATGATATGAGTTAGATTGATAACAGTGAGTGTAATAAGTATAGTAATTGTCGTTGTATCGATCATATTAGCATAATATGGTTAATATTATGAATTAGATTGATAATAATAAGAGTAATAAGTATAGTATTTGTCGTTCTATCGATCATATAAGCATAATATGGCTAATAATATGAGTTAGATTGATAATAATAAGAGGAATAAGTATAGTAATTGTCGTTCTATCGATCATAACTGCATAATATGGTTAATAACATGAGTTAGATTGATAATACTGAGTGTAATAAGTATAGTAAATGTCGTTCTATCGATCATATAATCATAATATGGGTAATAATATGAGTTGGATTGATAATAATAAGAGTAATGAGTATAATAATTGTCGTTCTATCGATCATTTAAGCGTAATATGGCTAATAATATGAGTTAGATTGATGATAATAAGAGTAATAAGTATAGTAAATGTCGTGCTATCGATCATATCTGCATAATATGGTTAATAATATGAGTTAGATTGATAATAGTGAGTGTAATAAGTATAGTAATTGTCGTTCTGTCGATCATATAAGCATAATATGGCTAATAATATGAGTTAGGTTGATAATAATAAGAGTAATGAGTATAGTAATTGTCGTTCTATCGATCATATAAGCATAATATGGCTAATAATATGAGTTAGATTGATAATAATAAGAGTAATAAGTATAGTAATTGTCGTTATATCGATAATATAAGCATAATATGGCTAATAATATGAGTTAGATTGATAATACTAAGAGTAGTGAGTATAGTATTTCTCGTTCTATCGATCATATAAGCATAATGTGGCTAATAATTTGGGTTAGATTGATAAAAATAAGAGTAATGAGTATAGTAATTGTAGTTCTATCGATCATTTAAGCATAATATGGCTAATAATATGAGTTAGATTGATAGTAATAACAGTAATAAGTATAGTAATTGTCGTTCTATCGATCAATTAAGCATAATATGGCTAATAATATGAATTTGATTAAAAATAATAAGAGTAATGAGTAAAGTAATTGTCGTTCTATCGATCATATCTGCATAATATGGTTAATAATATGAGTTAGATTGATAATAGTAAGAGTAATGTGTATAGTAAATGTCGTGCTATCGATCATATCTGCACAATATGGTTAATAATATGAGTTAGATTGATAACAGTGAGTGTAATAAGTATAGTAATTGTCGTTCTATCGATCATATTAGCATAATATGGTTAATAATATGAATTAGATTGATAATAATAAGAGTAATAAGTATAGTATTTGTCGTTCTATCGATCATATAAGCATAATATGATTAATAATATGAGTTAGATTGATAATAGTAAGAGTAATGTGTATAGTAAATGTCGTGCTATCGATCATATCTGCATAATATGGTTAATAATATGAGTTAGATTGATAATAGTAAGAGTAATGTGTATAGTAAATGTCGTGCTATCGATCATATCTGCACAATATGGTTAATGATATGAGTTAGATTGATAACAGTGAGTGTAATAAGTATAGTAATTGTCGTTGTATCGATCATATTAGCATAATATGGTTAATATTATGAATTAGATTGATAATAATAAGAGTAATAAGTATAGTATTTGTCGTTCTATCGATCATATAAGCATAATATGGCTAATAATATGAGTTAGATTGATAATAATAAGAGGAATAAGTATAGTAATTGTCGTTCTATCGATCATAACTGCATAATATGGTTAATAACATGAGTTAGATTGATAATACTGAGTGTAATAAGTATAGTAAATGTCGTTCTATCGATCATATAATCATAATATGGGTAATAATATGAGTTGGATTGATAATAATAAGAGTAATGAGTATAATAATTGTCGTTCTATCGATCATTTAAGCGTAATATGGCTAATAATATGAGTTAGATTGATGATAATAAGAGTAATAAGTATAGTAAATGTCGTGCTATCGATCATATCTGCATAATATGGTTAATAATATGAGTTAGATTGATAATAGTGAGTGTAATAAGTATAGTAATTGTCGTTCTGTCGATCATATAAGCATAATATGGCTAATAATATGAGTTAGGTTGATAATAATAAGAGTAATGAGTATAGTAATTGTCGTTCTATCGATCATATAAGCATAATATGGCTAATAATATGAGTTAGATTGATAATAATAAGAGTAATAAGTATAGTAATTGTCGTTATATCGATAATATAAGCATAATATGGCTAATAATATGAGTTAGATTGATAATACTAAGAGTAGTGAGTATAGTATTTCTCGTTCTATCGATCATATAAGCATAATATGGCTAATAATTTGGGTTAGATTGATAAAAATAAGAGTAATGAGTATAGTAATTGTAGTTCTATCGATCATTTAAGCATAATATGGCTAATAATATGAGTTTGATTGATAGTAATAACAGTAATAAGTATAGTAATTGTCGTTCTATCGATAATATAGGCATAATACGGCTAATAATATGAGTTAGATTGATAATACTAAGAGTAGTGAGTATAGTAATTCTCGTTCTATCGATCATAGAAGCATAATATGGCTAATAATATGAGTTAGATTGATAATAATAAGAGTAATGAGTATAGTAATTGTAGTTCTATCGATCATATCTGCATAATATGGTTAATAATATGAGTTAGATTGATAATACTAGGAGTAGTGAGTATAGTAATTGTAGTTCTATCGATCATTTAAGCATAATATGGCTAATAATATGAGTTGGATTGATAATAATAAAAGTAATAAGTATAGTAATTGTCGTTCTATCGATAATATAAGCATAATATGGCTAATAATATGAGTTAGATTTATAATAATAAGAGTAATAAGTATAGTAATTGTCGTTCTATCGATCATATAAGCATAATATGGCTAATAATATGAGTTAGATTGATAATAATAAGAGTAATAAGTATAGTAATTGTCGTTCTATTGATCATATCTGCATAATATGGTTAATAACATGAGTTAGATTGATAAAAGTGAGTGTAATAAGTATAGTAAATGTCGTTCTATCGATCATATAATCATAATATGGGTAATAATATGAGTTGGATTGATAATAATAAGAGTAATGAGTATAATAATTGTCGTTCTATCGATCATTTAAGCATAATATGGCTAATAATATGAGTTAGATTGATGATAATAAGAGTAATAAGTATAGTAAATGTCGTGCTATCGATCATATCTGCATAATATGGTTAATAATATGAGTTAGATTGATAATAGTGAGTGTAATAAGTATAGTAATTGTCGTTCTGTCGATCATATAATCATAATATGGGTAATAATATGAGTTGGATTGATAATAATAAGAGTAATGAGTATAGTAATTGTCGTTCTATCGATCATTTAAGCATAATATGGCTAATAATATGAGTTAGATTGATAGCAATAACAGTAATAAGTATAGTAATTGTCGTTCTATCAATAATATAAGCATAATATGGCTAATAATATGAGTTAAATTGATAATACTCAGAGTAGTGAGTATAGTAATTCTCGTTCTATCGATAATATAAGCATAATATGGCTAATAATATGAGTTAGATTGATAATACTCAGAGTAGTGAGTATAGTAATTCTCGTTCTATCGATCATATAAGCATAATATGGCTAATAATATGAGTTAGATTGATAATACTAAGAGTAGTGAGTATAGTAATTGTAGTTCTAGCGATCATTTAAGCATAATATGGCTAATACTATGAGTTGGATTGATAATAGTAAAAGTAATAAGTATAGTAATTGTCGTTCTATCGATAATATAAGCATAATATGGCTAATAATATGAGTTAGATTGATAATACTAAGAGTAGTGAGTATAGTAATTCTCGTTCTATCGATCATAGAAGCATAATATGGCTAATAATATGAGTTAGATTGATAATAATAAGAGTAATGAGTATAGTAATTGTCGTTCTATCGATCATATAAGCATAATATGGCTAATAATATGAGTTAGATTGATAATAATAAGAGTAATGAGTATAGTAATTGTAGTTCTATAGATCATATCTGCATAATATGGTTAATAATATGAGTTAGATTCATAATAATAAGAGTAATAGGTATAGCAAATGTCGTGCTATCGATCATATCTGCATAATATGGTTAATAATATGAGTTAGATTGATAATAATAAGAGTAATAAGTATAGTAATTGTCGTTCTATCGATAATATAAGCATAGTATGGTTAATAATATGAGTTAGATTGATAATACTCAGAGTAGTGAGTATAGTAATTCTCGTTCTATCGATCATATAAGCATAATATGGCTAATAATATGAGTTAGATTGATAATAATAAGAGTAATGAGTATAGTAATTGTCGTTCTATCGATCATATAAGCAAAATATGGCTAATAATATGAGTTAGATTGATAATACTAAGAGTGGTGAGTATAGTAATTGTAGTTCTATCGATCATTTAAGCATAATATGGCTAATAATATGAGTTGGATTGATAATAATAAAAGTAATAAGTATAGTAATTGTCGTTCTATCGATAACATAAGCATAATATGGCTAATAATATGAGTTAGATTGATAATACTAAGAGTAGTGAGTATAGTAATTCTCGTTCTATCGATCATAGAAGCATAATATGGCTAATAATATGAGTTGGATTGATAATAATAAAAGTAATAAGTATAGTAATTGTCGTTCTATCGATAATATAAGCATAATATGGCTAATAATATGAGTTAGATTTATAATAATAAGAGTAATAAGTATAGTAATTGTCGTTCTATCGATCATATAAGCATAATATGGCTAATAATATGAGTTAGATTGATAATAATAAGAGGAATAAGTATAGTAATTGTCGTTCTATCGATCATAACTGCATAATATGGTTAATAACATGAGTTAGATTGATAATACTGAGTGTAATAAGTATAGTAAATGTCGTTCTATCGATCATATAATCATAATATGGGTAATAATATGAGTTGGATTGATAATAATAAGAGTAATGAGTATAATAATTGTCGTTCTATCGATCATTTAAGCGTAATATGGCTAATAATATGAGTTAGATTGATGATAATAAGAGTAATAAGTATAGTAAATGTCGTGCTATCGATCATATCTGCATAATATGGTTAATAATATGCGTTAGATTGATAATAGTGAGTGTAATAAGTATTTTAATTGTCGTTCTGTCGATCATATAAGCATAATATGGCTAATAATATGAGTTAGATTGATAATACTAAGAGTAGTGAGTATAGTAATAATCGTTCTATCGATCATAGAAGCATAATATGGCTAATAATATGAGTTAGATTGATAATAATAAGAGTAATGAGTATAGTAATTGTAGTTCTATCGATCATATCTGCATAATATGGTTAATAATATGAGTTAGATTGATAATACTAGGAGTAGTGAGTATAGTAATTGTAGTTCTATCGATCATTTAAGCATAATATGGCTAATAATATGAGTTGGATTGATAATAATAAAAGTAATAAGTATAGTAATTGTCGTTCTATCGATAATATAAGCATAATATGGCTAATAATATGAGTTAGATTTATAATAATAAGAGTAATAAGTATAGTAATTGTCGTTCTATCGATCATATAAGCATAATATGGCTAATAATATGAGTTAGATTGATAATAATAAGAGTAATAAGTATAGTAATTGTCGTTCTATTGATCATATCTGCATAATATGGTTAATAACATGAGTTAGATTGATAAAAGTGAGTGTAATAAGTATAGTAAATGTCGTTCTATCGATCATATAATCATAATATGGGTAATAATATGAGTTGGATTGATAATAATAAGAGTAATAAGTATAGTAATTGTCGTTCTATCGATAATATAAGCATAATATGGGTAATAATATGAGTTGGATTGATAATAATAAGAGTAATGAGTATAATAATTGTCGTTCTATCGATCATTTAAGCATAATATGGCTAATAATATGAGTTAGATTGATGATAATAAGAGTAATAAGTATAGTAAATGTCGTGCTATCGATCATATCTGCATAATATGGTTATTAATATGAGTTAGATTGATAATAGTGAGTGTAATAAGTATAGTAATTGTCGTTCTGTCGTTCATATAAGCATAATATGGCTAATAATATGAGTTAGATTGATAATAATAAGAGTAATGAGTATAGTAATTGTCGTTCTATCGATCATTTAAGCATAATATGGCTAATAATATGAGTTAGATTGATAATAATAAAAGTAATAAGTATAGTAATTGTCGTTCTATCGATAATATAAGCATAATATGGCTAATAATATGAGTTAGATTGATAATACTAAGAGTAGTGAGTATAGTAATTCTCGTTCTATCGATCATAGAAGCATAATATGGCTAATAATATGAGTTAGATTGATAATAATAAGAGTAATGAGTATAGTAATTGTAGTTCTATCGATCATATCTGCATAATATGGTTAATAATTTGAGTTAGATTGATAATACTAGGAGTAGTGAGTATAGTAATTGTAGTTCTATCGATCATTTAAGCATAATATGGCTAATAATATGAGTTGGATTGATAATAATAAAAGTAATAAGTATAGTAATTGTCGTTCTATCGATAATATAAGCATAATATGGCTAATAATATGAGTTAGATTTATAATAATAAGAGTAATAAGTATAGTAATTGTCGTTCTATCGATCATATAAGCATAATATGGCTAATAATATGAGTTAGATTGATAATAATAAGAGTAATAAGTATAGTAATTGTCGTTCTATTGATCATATCTGCATAATGGGGTTAATAACATGAGTTAGATTGATAATAATAGGAGTAATGAGTATAGTAATTGTAGTTCTATAGATCATATCTGCATAATATGGTTAATAATATGAGTTAGATTCATAATAATAAGAGTAATAGGTATAGCAAATGTCGTGTTATCGATCATATCTGCATAATATGGTTAATAATATGAGTTAGATTGATAATAATAAGAGTAATAAGTATAGTAATTGTCGTTCTATCGATAATATAAGCATAGTATGGTTAATAATATGAGTTAGATTGATAATACTCAGAGTAGTGAGTATAGTAATTCTCGTTCTATCGATCATATAAGCATAATATGGCTAATAATATGAGTTAGATTGATAATAATAAGAGTAATGAGTATAGTAATTGTCGTTCTATCGATCATATAAGCATAATATGGCTAATAATATGAGTTAGACTGATAATACTAAGAGTAGTGAGTATAGTAATTGTAGTTCTATCGATCATTTAAGCATAATATGGCTAATAATATGAGTTAGATTGATAATACTAAGAGTAGTGAGTATAGTAATTCTCGTTCTATGGATCATAGAAGCATAATATGGCTAATAATATGAGTTAGATTGATAATAATAAGAGTAATGAGTATAGTAATTGTCGTTCTATCGATCATATAAGCATAATATGGCTAATAATATGAGTTAGATTGAGAATAATAAGAGTAATGATTATAGTAATTGCAGTTCTATCGATCATATCTGCATAATATGGTTAATAATATGAGTTAGATTGATAATACTAAGAGTAGTGAGTATAGTAATTGTAGTTCTATCGATCATTTAAGCATAATATGGCTAATAATATGAGTTGGATTGATAATAATAAAAGTAATAAGTATAGTAATTGTCGTTCTATCGATAATATAAGCATAATATGGCTAATAATATGAGTTAGATTTATAATAATAAGAGTAATAAGTATAGTAATTGTCGTTCTATCGATCATATAAGCATAATATGGCTAATAATATGAGTTAGATTGATAATAATAAGAGTAATAAGTATAGTAATTGTCGTTCTATTGATCATATCTGCATAATATGGTTAATAACATGAGTTAGATTGATAAAAGTGAGTGTAATAAGTATAGTAAATGTCGTTCTATCGATCATATAATCATAATATGGGTAATAATATGAGTTGGATTGATAATAATAAGAGTAATAAGTATAGTAATTGTCGTTCTATCGATAATATAAGCATAATATGGGTAATAATATGAGTTGGATTGATAATAATAAGAGTAATGAGTATAATAATTGTCGTTCTATCGATCATTTAAGCATAATATGGCTAATAATATGAGTTAGATTGATGATAATAAGAGTAATAAGTATAGTAAATGTCGTGCTATCGATCATATCTGCATAATATGGTTATTAATATGAGTTAGATTGATAATAGTGAGTGTAATAAGTATAGTAATTGTCGTTCTGTCGTTCATATAAGCATAATATGGCTAATAATATGAGTTAGATTGATAATAATAAGAGTAATGAGTATAGTAATTGTCGTTCTATCGATCATTTAAGCATAATATGGCTAATAATATGAGTTAGATTGATAATAATAAAAGTAATAAGTATAGTAATTGTCGTTCTATCGATAATATAAGCATAATATGGCTAATAATATGAGTTAGATTGATAATACTAAGAGTAGTGAGTATAGTAATTCTCGTTCTATCGATCATAGAAGCATAATATGGCTAATAATATGAGTTAGATTGATAATAATAAGAGTAATGAGTATAGTAATTGTAGTTCTATCGATCATATCTGCATAATATGGTTAATAATTTGAGTTAGATTGATAATACTAGGAGTAGTGAGTATAGTAATTGTAGTTCTATCGATCATTTAAGCATAATATGGCTAATAATATGAGTTGGATTGATAATAATAAAAGTAATAAGTATAGTAATTGTCGTTCTATCGATAATATAAGCATAATATGGCTAATAATATGAGTTAGATTTATAATAATAAGAGTAATAAGTATAGTAATTGTCGTTCTATCGATCATATAAGCATAATATGGCTAATAATATGAGTTAGATTGATAATAATAAGAGTAATAAGTATAGTAATTGTCGTTCTATTGATCATATCTGCATAATGGGGTTAATAACATGAGTTAGATTGATAATAATAGGAGTAATGAGTATAGTAATTGTAGTTCTATAGATCATATCTGCATAATATGGTTAATAATATGAGTTAGATTCATAATAATAAGAGTAATAGGTATAGCAAATGTCGTGTTATCGATCATATCTGCATAATATGGTTAATAATATGAGTTAGATTGATAATAATAAGAGTAATAAGTATAGTAATTGTCGTTCTATCGATAATATAAGCATAGTATGGTTAATAATATGAGTTAGATTGATAATACTCAGAGTAGTGAGTATAGTAATTCTCGTTCTATCGATCATATAAGCATAATATGGCTAATAATATGAGTTAGATTGATAATAATAAGAGTAATGAGTATAGTAATTGTCGTTCTATCGATCATATAAGCATAATATGGCTAATAATATGAGTTAGACTGATAATACTAAGAGTAGTGAGTATAGTAATTGTAGTTCTATCGATCATTTAAGCATAATATGGCTAATAATATGAGTTAGATTGATAATACTAAGAGTAGTGAGTATAGTAATTCTCGTTCTATGGATCATAGAAGCATAATATGGCTAATAATATGAGTTAGATTGATAATAATAAGAGTAATGAGTATAGTAATTGTCGTTCTATCGATCATATAAGCATAATATGGCTAATAATATGAGTTAGATTGAGAATAATAAGAGTAATGATTATAGTAATTGCAGTTCTATCGATCATATCTGCATAATATGGTTAATAATATGAGTTAGATTGATAATACTAAGAGTAGTGAGTATAGTAATTGTAGTTCTATCGATCATTTAAGCATAATATGGCTAATAATATGAGTTGGATTGATAATAATAACAGTAATAAGTGTAGTAATTGTCGTTCTATCGATATTATAAGCATAATATGGCTAATAATATGAGTTAGATTGATAATACTAAGAGTAGTGAGTATAGTAATTCTCGTTCTATCAATCATAGAAGCATAATATGGCTAATAATATGAGTTAGATTGATAATAATAAGAGTAATGAGTATAGTAATTGTCGTTCTATCGATCATATCTGCATAATATGGTTAATAATATGAGTTAGATTGATAATAGTAAGAGTAATGTGTATAGTAAATGTCGTCCTATCGATCATTTAAGCATAATATGGCTAATAATATGAGTTAGATTGATAGTAATAACAGTAATAAGTATAGTAATTGTCGTTCTATCGATCAATTAAGCATAATATGGCTAATAATATGAATTTGATTAAAAATAATAAGAGTAATGAGTATAGTAATTGTCGTTCTATCGATCATATCTGCATAATATGGTTAATAATATGAGTTAGATTGATAATAGTAAGAGTAATGTGTATAGTAAATGTCGTGCTATCGATCATATCTGCACAATATGGTTAATAATATGAGTTAGATTGATAACAGTGAGTGTAATAAGTATAGTAAATGTCGTGCTATCGATCATATCTGCACAATATGGTTAATGATATGAGTTAGATTGATAACAGTGAGTGTAATAAGTATAGTAATTGTCGTTGTATCGATCATATTAGCATAATATGGTTAATATTATGAATTAGATTGATAATAATAAGAGTAATAAGTATAGTATTTGTCGTTCTATCGATCATATAAGCATAATATGGCTAATAATATGAGTTAGATTGATAATAATAAGAGGAATAAGTATAGTAATTGTCGTTCTATCGATCATAACTGCATAATATGGTTAATAACATGAGTTAGATTGATAATACTGAGTGTAATAAGTATAGTAAATGTCGTTCTATCGATCATATAATCATAATATGGGTAATAATATGAGTTGGATTGATAATAATAAGAGGAATAAGTATAGTAATTGTCGTTCCTATCGATCATAACTGCATAATATGGTTAATAACATGAGTTAGATTGATAATACTGAGTGTAATAAGTATAGTAAATGTCGTTCTATCGATCATATAATCATAATATGGGTAATAATATGAGTTGGATTGATAATAATAAGAGTAATGAGTATAATAATTGTCGTTCTATCGATCATTTAAGCGTAATATGGCTAATAATATGAGTTAGATTGATGATAATAAGAGTAATAAGTATAGTAAATGTCGTGCTATCGATCATATCTGCATAATATGGTTAATAATATGAGTTAGATTGATAATAGTGAGTGTAATAAGTATAGTAATTGTCGTTCTGTCGATCATATAAGCATAATATGGCTAATAATATGAGTTAGGTTGATAATAATAAGAGTAATGAGTATAGTAATTGTCGTTCTATCGATCATATAAGCATAATATGGCTAATAATATGAGTTAGATTGATAATAATAAGAGTAATAAGTATAGTAATTGTCGTTATATCGATAATATAAGCATAATATGGCTAATAATATGAGTTAGATTGATAATACTAAGAGTAGTGAGTATAGTATTTCTCGTTCTATCGATCATATAAGCATAATGTGGCTAATAATTTGGGTTAGATTGATAAAAATAAGAGTAATGAGTATAGTAATTGTAGTTCTATCGATCATTTAAGCATAATATGGCTAATAATATGAGTTAGATTGATAGTAATAACAGTAATAAGTATAGTAATTGTCGTTCTATCGATCAATTAAGCATAATATGGCTAATAATATGAATTTGATTAAAAATAATAAGAGTAATGAGTAAAGTAATTGTCGTTCTATCGATCATATCTGCATAATATGGTTAATAATATGAGTTAGATTGATAATAGTAAGAGTAATGTGTATAGTAAATGTCGTGCTATCGATCATATCTGCACAATATGGTTAATAATATGAGTTAGATTGATAACAGTGAGTGTAATAAGTATAGTAATTGTCGTTCTATCGATCATATTAGCATAATATGGTTAATAATATGAATTAGATTGATAATAATAAGAGTAATAAGTATAGTATTTGTCGTTCTATCGATCATATAAGCATAATATGATTAATAATATGAGTTAGATTGATAATAGTAAGAGTAATGTGTATAGTAAATGTCGTGCTATCGATCATATCTGCATAATATGGTTAATAATATGAGTTAGATTGATAATAGTAAGAGTAATGTGTATAGTAAATGTCGTGCTATCGATCATATCTGCACAATATGGTTAATGATATGAGTTAGATTGATAACAGTGAGTGTAATAAGTATAGTAATTGTCGTTGTATCGATCATATTAGCATAATATGGTTAATATTATGAATTAGATTGATAATAATAAGAGTAATAAGTATAGTATTTGTCGTTCTATCGATCATATAAGCATAATATGGCTAATAATATGAGTTAGATTGATAATAATAAGAGGAATAAGTATAGTAATTGTCGTTCTATCGATCATAACTGCATAATATGGTTAATAACATGAGTTAGATTGATAATACTGAGTGTAATAAGTATAGTAAATGTCGTTCTATCGATCATATAATCATAATATGGGTAATAATATGAGTTGGATTGATAATAATAAGAGTAATGAGTATAATAATTGTCGTTCTATCGATCATTTAAGCGTAATATGGCTAATAATATGAGTTAGATTGATGATAATAAGAGTAATAAGTATAGTAAATGTCGTGCTATCGATCATATCTGCATAATATGGTTAATAATATGAGTTAGATTGATAATAGTGAGTGTAATAAGTATAGTAATTGTCGTTCTGTCGATCATATAAGCATAATATGGCTAATAATATGAGTTAGGTTGATAATAATAAGAGTAATGAGTATAGTAATTGTCGTTCTATCGATCATATAAGCATAATATGGCTAATAATATGAGTTAGATTGATAATAATAAGAGTAATAAGTATAGTAATTGTCGTTATATCGATAATATAAGCATAATATGGCTAATAATATGAGTTAGATTGATAATACTAAGAGTAGTGAGTATAGTATTTCTCGTTCTATCGATCATATAAGCATAATGTGGCTAATAATTTGGGTTAGATTGATAAAAATAAGAGTAATGAGTATAGTAATTGTAGTTCTATCGATCATTTAAGCATAATATGGCTAATAATATGAGTTAGATTGATAGTAATAACAGTAATAAGTATAGTAATTGTCGTTCTATCGATCAATTAAGCATAATATGGCTAATAATATGAATTTGATTAAAAATAATAAGAGTAATGAGTAAAGTAATTGTCGTTCTATCGATCATATCTGCATAATATGGTTAATAATATGAGTTAGATTGATAATAGTAAGAGTAATGTGTATAGTAAATGTCGTGCTATCGATCATATCTGCACAATATGGTTAATAATATGAGTTAGATTGATAACAGTGAGTGTAATAAGTATAGTAATTGTCGTTCTATCGATCATATTAGCATAATATGGTTAATAATATGAATTAGATTGATAATAATAAGAGTAATAAGTATAGTATTTGTCGTTCTATCGATCATATAAGCATAATATGATTAATAATATGAGTTAGATTGATAATAGTAAGAGTAATGTGTATAGTAAATGTCGTGCTATCGATCATATCTGCATAATATGGTTAATAATATGAGTTAGATTGATAATAGTAAGAGTAATGTGTATAGTAAATGTCGTGCTATCGATCATATCTGCACAATATGGTTAATGATATGAGTTAGATTGATAACAGTGAGTGTAATAAGTATAGTAATTGTCGTTGTATCGATCATATTAGCATAATATGGTTAATATTATGAATTAGATTGATAATAATAAGAGTAATAAGTATAGTATTTGTCGTTCTATCGATCATATAAGCATAATATGGCTAATAATATGAGTTAGATTGATAATAATAAGAGGAATAAGTATAGTAATTGTCGTTCTATCGATCATAACTGCATAATATGGTTAATAACATGAGTTAGATTGATAATACTGAGTGTAATAAGTATAGTAAATGTCGTTCTATCGATCATATAATCATAATATGGGTAATAATATGAGTTGGATTGATAAGAATAAGAGTAATGAGTATAATAATTGTCGTTCTATCGATCATTTAAGCGTAATATGGCTAATAATATGAGTTAGATTGATGATAATAAGAGTAATAAGTATAGTAAATGTCGTGCTATCGATCATATCTGCATAATATGGTTAATAATATGAGTTAGATTGATAATAGTGAGTGTAATAAGTATAGTAATTGTCGTTCTGTCGATCATATAAGCATAATATGGCTAATAATATGAGTTAGGTTGATAATAATAAGAGTAATGAGTATAGTAATTGTCGTTCTATCGATCATATAAGCATAATATGGCTAATAATATGAGTTAGATTGATAATAATAAGAGTAATAAGTATAGTAATTGTCGTTATATCGATAATATAAGCATAATATGGCTAATAATATGAGTTAGATTGATAATACTAAGAGTAGTGAGTATAGTATTTCTCGTTCTATCGATCATATAAGCATAATATGGCTAATAATTTGGGTTAGATTGATAAAAATAAGAGTAATGAGTATAGTAATTGTAGTTCTATCGATCATTTAAGCATAATATGGCTAATAATATGAGTTAGATTGATAGTAATAACAGTAATAAGTATAGTAATTGTCGTTCTATCGATAATATAGGCATAATACGGCTAATAATATGAGTTAGATTGATAATACTAAGAGTAGTGAGTATAGTAATTCTCGTTCTATCGATCATAGAAGCATAATATGGCTAATAATATGAGTTAGATTGATAATAATAAGAGTAATGAGTATAGTAATTGTAGTTCTATCGATCATATCTGCATAATATGGTTAATAATATGAGTTAGATTGATAATACTAGGAGTAGTGAGTATAGTAATTGTAGTTCTATCGATCATTTAAGCATAATATGGCTAATAATATGAGTTGGATTGATAATAATAAAAGTAATAAGTATAGTAATTGTCGTTCTATCGATAATATAAGCATAATATGGCTAATAATATGAGTTAGATTTATAATAATAAGAGTAATAAGTATAGTAATTGTCGTTCTATCGATCATATAAGCATAATATGGCTAATAATATGAGTTAGATTGATAATAATAAGAGTAATAAGTATAGTAATTGTCGTTCTATTGATCATATCTGCATAATATGGTTAATAACATGAGTTAGATTGATAAAAGTGAGTGTAATAAGTATAGTAAATGTCGTTCTATCGATCATATAATCATAATATGGGTAATAATATGAGTTGGATTGATAATAATAAGAGTAATGAGTATAATAATTGTCGTTCTATCGATCATTTAAGCATAATATGGCTAATAATATGAGTTAGATTGATGATAATAAGAGTAATAAGTATAGTAAATGTCGTGCTATCGATCATATCTGCATAATATGGTTAATAATATGAGTTAGATTGATAATAGTGAGTGTAATAAGTATAGTAATTGTCGTTCTGTCGATCATATAATCATAATATGGGTAATAATATGAGTTGGATTGATAATAATAAGAGTAATGAGTATAGTAATTGTCGTTCTATCGATCATTTAAGCATAATATGGCTAATAATATGAGTTAGATTGATAGCAATAACAGTAATAAGTATAGTAATTGTCGTTCTATCAATAATATAAGCATAATATGGCTAATAATATGAGTTAAATTGATAATACTCAGAGTAGTGAGTATAGTAATTCTCGTTCTATCGATAATATAAGCATAATATGGCTAATAATATGAGTTAGATTGATAATACTCAGAGTAGTGAGTATAGTAATTCTCGTTCTATCGATCATATAAGCATAATATGGCTAATAATATGAGTTAGATTGATAATAATAAGAGTAATGAGTATAGTAATTGTCGTTCTATCGATCATATAAGCATAATATGGCTAATAATATGAGTTAGATTGATAATACTAAGAGTAGTGAGTATAGTAATTGTAGTTCTAGCGATCATTTAAGCATAATATGGCTAATACTATGAGTTGGATTGATAATAATAAAAGTAATAAGTATAGTAATTGTCGTTCTATCGATAATATAAGCATAATATGGCTAATAATATGAGTTAGATTGATAATACTAAGAGTAGTGAGTATAGTAATTCTCGTTCTATCGATCATAGAAGCATAATATGGCTAATAAGATGAGTTAGATTGATAATAATAAGAGTAATGAGTATAGTAATTGTCGTTCTATCGATCATATAAGCATAATATGGCTAATAATATGAGTTAGATTGATAATAATAAGAGTAATGAGTATAGTAATTGTCGTTCTATCGATCATATAAGCAAAATATGGCTAATAATATGAGTTAGATTGATAATACTAAGAGTGGTGAGTATAGTAATTGTAGTTCTATCGATCATATAAGCATAATATGGCTAATAATATGAGTTAGATTGAGAATAATAAGAGTAATGATTATAGTAATTGCAGTTCTATCGATCATATCTGCATAATATGGTTAATAATATGAGTTAGATTGATAATACTAAGAGTAGTGAGTATAGTAATTGTAGTTCTATCGATCATTTAAGCATAATATGGCTAATAATATGAGTTGGATTGATAATAATAACAGTAATAAGTGTAGTAATTGTCGTTCTATCGATATTATAAGCATAATATGGCTAATAATATGAGTTAGATTGATAATACTAAGAGTAGTGAGTATAGTAATTCTCGTTCTATCAATCATAGAAGCATAATATGGCTAATAATATGAGTTAGATTGATAATAATAAGAGTAATGAGTATAGTAATTGTCGTTCTATCGATAATATAAGCATAGTATGGTTAATAATATGAGTTAGATTGATAATACTCAGAGTAGTGAGTATAGTAATTCTCGTTCTATCGATCATATAAGCATAATATGGCTAATAATATGAGTTAGATTGATAATAATAAGAGTAATGAGTATAGTAATTGTCGTTCTATCGATCATATAAGCATAATATGGCTAATAATATGAGTTAGACTGATAATACTAAGAGTAGTGAGTATAGTAATTGTAGTTCTATCGATCATTTAAGCATAATATGGCTAATAATATGAGTTAGATTGATAATACTAAGAGTAGTGAGTATAGTAATTCTCGTTCTATGGATCATAGAAGCATAATATGGCTAATAATATGAGTTAGATTGATAATAATAAGAGTAATGAGTATAGTAATTGTCGTTCTATCGATCATATAAGCATAATATGGCTAATAATATGAGTTAGATTGAGAATAATAAGAGTAATGATTATAGTAATTGCAGTTCTATCGATCATATCTGCATAATATGGTTAATAATATGAGTTAGATTGATAATACTAAGAGTAGTGAGTATAGTAATTGTAGTTCTATCGATCACTTAAGCATAATGTGGCTAATAATATGAGTTGGATTGATAATAATAACAGTAATAAGTGTAGTAATTGTCGTTCTATCGATATTATAAGCATAATATGGCTAATAATATGAGTTAGATTGATAATACTAAGAGTAGTGAGTATAGTAATTCTCGTTCTATCAATCATAGAAGCATAATATGGCTAATAATATGAGTTAGATTGATAATAATATGAGTAATGAGTATAGTAATTGTCGTTCTATCGATCATATCTGCATAATATGGTTAATAATATGAGTTAGATTGATAATAGTAAGAGTAATGTGTATAGTAAATGTCGTGCTATCGATCATATCTGCATAATATGGTTTATAATATGAGTTAGATTGATAATAGTAAGAGTAATGTGTATAGTAAATATCGTGCTATCGATCATATCTGCACAATATGGTTAATAATATGAGTTAGATTGATAACAGTGAGTGTAATAAGTATAGTAATTGTCGTTGTATCGATCATATTAGCATAATATGGTTAATAATATGAATTAGATTGATAATAATAAGAGTAATAAGTGTAGTATTTGTCGTTCTATCGATCATATAAGCATAATATGGCTAATAATATGAGTTAGATTGATAACAATAAGAGGAATAAGTATAGTAATTGTCGTTCTATCTATCATATCTGCATAATATGGTTAATAACATGAGTTAGATTGATAATACTGAGTGTAATAAGTATAGTAAATGTCGTTCTATCGATCATATAATCATAATATGGGTAATAATATGAGTTGGATTGATAATAATAAGAGTAATGAGTATAATAATTGTCGTTCTATCGATCATTTAAGCGTAATATGGCTAATAATATGAGTTAGATTGATGATAATAAGAGTAATAAGTATAGTAAATGTCGTGCTATCGATCATATCTGCATAATATGGTTAATAATATGAGTTAGATTGATAATAGTGAGTGTAATAAGTATAGTAATTGTCGTTCTGTCGATCATATAAGCATAATATGGCTAATAATATGAGTTAGATTGATAATAATAAGAGTAATGAGTATAGTAATTGTCGTTCTATCGATCATATAAGCATAATATGGCTAATAATATGAGTTAGATTGATAATAATAAGAGTAATAAGTATAGTAATTGTCGTTCTATCGATAATATAAGCATAATATGGCTAATAATATGAGTTAGATTGATAATACTAAGAGTAGTGAGTATAGTATTTCTCGTTCTATCGATCATATAAGCATAATATGGCTAATAATATGAGTTAGATTGATAATAATAAGAGTAATAAGTATAGTAATTGTCGTCCTATCGATCATTTAAGCATAATATGGCTAATAATATGAGTTAGATTGATAGTAATAACAGTAATAAGTATAGTAATTGTCGTTCTATCGATCAATTAAGCATAATATGGCTAATAATATGAATTTGATTAAAAATAATAAGAGTAATGAGTATAGTAATTGTCGTTCTATCGATCATATCTGCATAATATGGTTAATAATATGAGTTAGATTGATAATAGTAAGAGTAATGTGTATAGTAAATGTCGTGCTATCGATCATATCTGCACAATATGGTTAATAATATGAGTTAGATTGATAACAGTGAGTGTAATAAGTATAGTAATTGTCGTTCTATCGATCATATTAGCATAATATGGTTAATAATATGAATTAGATTGATAATAATAAGAGTAATAAGTATAGTATTTGTCGTTCTATCGATCATATAAGCATAATATGATTAATAATATGAGTTAGATTGATAATAGTAAGAGTAATGTGTATAGTAAATGTCGTGCTATCGATCATATCTGCATAATATGGTTAATAATATGAGTTAGATTGATAATAGTAAGAGTAATGTGTATAGTAAATGTCGTGCTATCGATCATATCTGCACAATATGGTTAATGATATGAGTTAGATTGATAACAGTGAGTGTAATATGTATAGTAATTGTCGTTGTATCGATCATATTAGCATAATATGGTTAATATTATGAATTAGATTGATAATAATAAGAGTAATAAGTATAGTATTTGTCGTTCTATCGATCATATAAGCATAATATGGCTAATAATATGAGTTAGATTGATAATAATAAGAGGAATAAGTATAGTAATTGTCGTTCTATCGATCATAACTGCATAATATGGTTAATAACATGAGTTAGATTGATAATACTGAGTGTAATAAGTATAGTAAATGTCGTTCTATCGATCATATAATCATAATATGGGTAATAATATGAGTTGGATTGATAATAATAAGAGTAATGAGTATAATAATTGTCGTTCTATCGATCATTTAAGCGTAATATGGCTAATAATATGAGTTAGATTGATGATAATAAGAGTAATAAGTATAGTAAATGTCGTGCTATCGATCATATCTGCATAATATGGTTAATAATATGAGTTAGATTGATAATAGTGAGTGTAATAAGTATAGTAATTGTCGTTCTGACGATCATATAAGCATAATATGGCTAATAATATGAGTTAGGTTGATAATAATAAGAGTAATGAGTATAGTAATTGTCGTTCTATCGATCATATAAGCATAATATGGCTAATAATATGAGTTAGATTGATAATAATAAGAGTAATAAGTATAGTAATTGTCGTTATATCGATAATATAAGCATAATATGGCTAAAAATATGAGTTAGATTGATAATACTAAGAGTAGTGAGTATAGTATTTCTCGTTCTATCGATCATATAAGCATAATATGGCTAATAATTTGGGTTAGATTGATAAAAATAAGAGTAATGAGTATAGTAATTGTAGTTCTATCGATCATTTAAGCATAATATGGCTAATAATATGAGTTAGATTGATAGTAATAACAGTAATAAGTATAGTAATTGTCGTTCTATCGATAATATAGGCATAATACGGCTAATAATATGAGTTAGATTGATAATACTAAGAGTAGTGAGTATAGTAATTCTCGTTCTATCGATCATAGAAGCATAATATGGCTAATAATATGAGTTAGATTGATAATAATAAGAGTAATGAGTATAGTAATTGTAGTTCTATCGATCATATCTGCATAATATGGTTAATAATATGAGTTAGATTGATAATACTAGGAGTAGTGAGTATAGTAATTGTAGTTCTATCGATCATTTAAGCATAATATGGCTAATAATATGAGTTGGATTGATAATAATAAAAGTAATAAGTATAGTAATTGTCGTTCTATCGATAATATAAGCATAATATGGCTAATAATATGAGTTAGATTTATAATAATAAGAGTAATAAGTATAGTAATTGTCGTTCTATCGATCATATAAGCATAATATGGCTAATAATATGAGTTAGATTGATAATAATAAGAGTAATAAGTATAGTAATTGTCGTTCTATCGATCATATAAGCATAATATGGCAAATAATATGAGTTAGATTGATAATAATAAGAGTAATGAGTATAGTAATTGTCGTTCTATCGATCATATAAGCATAATATGGCTAATAATATGAGTTAGATTGATAATACTAAGAGTAGTGAGTATAGTAATTGTAGTTCTAGCGATCATTTAAGCATAATATGGCTAATACTATGAGTTGGATTGATAATAATAAAAGTAATAAGTATAGTAATTGTCGTTCTATCGATAATATAAGCATAATATGGCTAATAATATGAGTTAGATTGATAATACTAAGAGTAGTGAGTATAGTAATTCTCGTTCTATCGATCATAGAAGCATAATATGGCTAATAAGATGAGTTAGATTGATAATAATAAGAGTAATGAGTATAGTAATTGTCGTTCTATCGATCATATAAGCATAATATGGCTAATAATATGAGTTAGATTGATAATAATAAGAGTAATGAGTATAGTAATTGTAGTTCTATAGATCATATCTGCATAATATGGTTAATAATATGAGTTAGATTCATAATAATAAGAGTAATAGGTATAGCAAATGTCGTGCTATCGATCATATCTGCATAATATGGTTAATAATATGAGTTAGATTGATAATAATAAGAGTAATAAGTATAGTAATTGTCGTTCTATCGATAATATAAGCATAGTATGGTTAATAATATGAGTTAGATTGATAATAATAAGAGTAATAAGTATAGTAATTGTCGTTCTATCGATAATATAAGCATAGTATGGTTAATAATATGAGTTAGATTGATAATACTCAGAGTAGTGAGTATAGTAATTCTCGTTCTATCGATCATATAAGCATAATATGGCTAATAATATGAGTTAGATTGATAATAATAAGAGTAATGAGTATAGTAATTGTCGTTCTATCGATCATATAAGCAAAATATGGCTAATAATATGAGTTAGATTGATAATACTAAGAGTGGTGAGTATAGTAATTGTAGTTCTATCGATCATTTAAGCATAATATGGCTAATAATATGAGTTGGATTGATAATAATAAAAGTAATAAGTATAGTAATTGTCGTTCTATCGATAACATAAGCATAATATGGCTAATAATATGAGTTAGATTGATAATACTAAGAGTAGTGAGTATAGTAACTCTCGTTCTATCGATCATAGAAGCATAATATGGCTAATAATATGAGTTAGATTGATAATAATAAGAGTAATGAGTATAGTAATTGTCGTTCTATCGATCATATAAGCATAATATGGCTAATAATATGAGTTAGATTGATAATAATAAGAGTAATGAGTATAGTAATTGTAGTTCTATAGATCATATCTGCATAATATGGTTAATAATATGAGTTAGATTCATAATAATAAGAGTAATAGGTATAGCAAATGTCGTGCTATCGATCATATCTGCATAATATGGTTAATAATATGAGTTAGATTGATAATAATAAGAGTAATAAGTATAGTAATTGTCGTTCTATCGATAATATAAGCATAGTATGGTTAATAATATGAGTTAGATTGATAATACTCAGGGTAGTGAGTATAGTAATTCTCGTTCTATCGATCATATAAGCATAATATGGCTAATAATATGAGTTAGATTGATAATAATAAGAGTAATGAGTATAGTAATTGTCGTTCTATCGATCATATAAGCAAAATATGGCTAATAATATGAGTTAGATTGATAATACTAAGAGTGGTGAGTATAGTAATTGTAGTTCTATCGATCATTTAAGCATAATATGGCTAATAATATGAGTTAGATTGAGAATAATAAGAGTAATGAGTATAGTAATTGCAGTTCTATCGATAACATAAGCATAATATGGCTAATAATATGAGTTAGATTGATAATACTAAGAGTAGTGAGTATAGTAACTCTCGTTCTATCGATCATAGAAGCATAATATGGCTAATAATATGAGTTAGATTGATAATAATAAGAGTAATGAGTATAGTAATTGTCGTTCTATCGATCATATAAGCATAATATGGCTAATAATATGAGTTAGATTGATAATAATAAGAGTAATGAGTATAGTAATTGTAGTTCTATAGATCATATCTGCATAATATGGTTAATAATATGAGTTAGATTCATAATAATAAGAGTAATAGGTATAGCAAATGTCGTGCTATCGATCATATCTGCATAATATGGTTAATAATATGAGTTAGATTGATAATAATAAGAGTAATAAGTATAGTAATTGTCGTTCTATCGATAATATAAGCATAGTATGGTTAATAATATGAGTTAGATTGATAATACTCAGGGTAGTGAGTATAGTAATTCTCGTTCTATCGATCATATAAGCATAATATGGCTAATAATATGAGTTAGATTGATAATAATAAGAGTAATGAGTATAGTAATTGTCGTTCTATCGATCATATAAGCAAAATATGGCTAATAATATGAGTTAGATTGATAATACTAAGAGTGGTGAGTATAGTAATTGTAGTTCTATCGATCATTTAAGCATAATATGGCTAATAATATGAGTTAGATTGAGAATAATAAGAGTAATGAGTATAGTAATTGCAGTTCTATCGATCATATCTGCATAATATGGTTAATAATATGAGTTAGATTGATAATACTAAGAGTAGTGAGTATAGTAATTCTCGTTCTATCGATCATAGAAGCATAATATGGCTAATAATATGAGTTAGATTGATAATAATAAGAGTAATGAGTATAGTAATTGTAGTTCTATCGATCATATCTGCATAATATGGTTAATAATATGAGTTAGATTGATAATACTAAGAGTAGTGAGTATAGTAATTGTAGTTCTATTGCTCATATAAGCATAATATGGCTAATAATATGAGTTAGATTCATAATAATAAGAGTAATAAGTATAGTAATTGTCGTTCCATCGATCATTTAAGCATAATATGGCTAATAATATGAGTTAGATTGATAATAATAAGAGTAGTAAGTATAGTAAATGTCGTGCTATCGATCATATCTGCATAATATGGTTAATAATATGAGTTAGATTGATAATAGTAAGAGTAATGCGTATAGTAAATGTCGTGCTATCGATCATATCTGCATAATACGGTTAATAATATGAGTTAGATTGATAATACTAGGAGTAGTGAGTATAGTAATTGTAGTTCTATCGATCATTTAAGCATAATATGGCTAATAATATGAGTTGGATTGATAATAATAAAAGTAATAAGTATAGTAATTGTCGTTCTATCGATAATATAAGCATAATATGGCTAATAATATGAGTTAGATTTATAATAATAAGAGTAATAAGTATAGTAATTGTCGTTCTATCGATCATATAAGCATAATATGGCTAATAATATGAGTTAGATTGATAATAATAAGAGTAATAAGTATAGTAATTGTCGTTCTATTGATCATATCTGCATAATATGGTTAATAACATGAGTTAGATTGATAAAAGTGAGTGTAATAAGTATAGTAAATGTCGTTCTATCGATCATATAATCATAATATGGGTAATAATATGAGTTGGATTGATAATAATAAGAGTAATGAGTATAATAATTGTCGTTCTATCGATCATTTAAGCATAATATGGCTAATAATATGAGTTAGATTGATGATAATAAGAGTAATAAGTATAGTAAATGTCGTGCTATCGATCATATCTGCATAATATGGTTAATAATATGAGTTAGATTGATAATAGTGAGTGTAATAAGTATAGTAATTGTCGTTCTGTCGATCATATAATCATAATATGGGTAATAATATGAGTTGGATTGATAATAATAAGAGTAATGAGTATAATAATTGTCGTTCTATCGATCATTTAAGCGTAATATGGCTAATAATATGAGTTAGATTGATAATAATAAGAGTAATGAGTATAGTAATTGTCGTTCTATCGATCATTTAAGCATAATATGGCTAATAATATGAGTTAGATTGATAATAATAAAAGTAATAAGTATAGTAATTGTCGTTCTATCGATAATATAAGCATAATATGGCTAATAATATGAGTTAGATTGATAATACTAAGAGTAGTGAGTATAGTAATTCTCGTTCTATCGATCATAGAAGCATAATATGGCTAATAATATGAGTTAGATTGATAATAATAAGAGTAATAAGTATAGTAATTGTCGTTCTATCGATCATATAAGCATAATATGGCTAATAATATGAGTTAGATTGATAATAATAAGAGTAATAAGTATAGTAATTGTCGTTCTATTGATCATATCTGCATAATATGGTTAATAACATGAGTTAGATTGATAAAAGTGAGTGTAATAAGTATAGTAAATGTCGTTCTATCGATCATATAATCATAATATGGGTAATAATATGAGTTGGATTGATAATAATAAGAGTAATGAGTATAATAATTGTCGTTCTATCGATCATTTAAGCATAATATGGCTAATAATATGAGTTAGATTGATGATAATAAGAGTAATAAGTATAGTAAATGTCGTGCTATCGATCATATCTGCATAATATGGTTAATAATATGAGTTAGATTGATAATAGTGAGTGTAATAAGTATAGTAATTGTCGTTCTGTCGATCATATAATCATAATATGGGTAATAATATGAGTTGGATTGATAATAATAAGAGTAATGAGTATAATAATTGTCGTTCTATCGATCATTTAAGCGTAATATGGCTAATAATATGAGTTAGATTGATAATAATAAGAGTAATGAGTATAGTAATTGTCGTTCTATCGATCATTTAAGCATAATATGGCTAATAATATGAGTTAGATTGATAATAATAAAAGTAATAAGTATAGTAATTGTCGTTCTATCGATAATATAAGCATAATATGGCTAATAATATGAGTTAGATTGATAATACTAAGAGTAGTGAGTATAGTAATTCTCGTTCTATCGATCATAGAAGCATAATATGGCTAATAATATGAGTTAGATTGATAATAATAAGAGTAATAAGTATAGTAATTGTCGTTCTATTGATCATATCTGCATAATAGGGTTAATAACATGAGTTAGATTGATAATAATAAGAGTAATGAGTATAGTAATTGTAGTTCTATAGATCATATCTGCATAATATGGTTAATAATATGAGTTAGATTCATAATAATAAGAGTAATAGGTATAGCAAATGTCGTGCTATCGATCATATCTGCATAATATGGTTAATAGTATGAGTTAGATTGATAATAATAAAAGTAATAAGTATAGTAATTGTCGTTCTATCGATAACATAAGCATAATATGGCTAATAATATGAGTTAGATTGATAATACTAAGAGTAGTGAGTATAGTAACTCTCGTTCTATCGATCATAGAAGCATAATATGGCTAATAATATGAGTTAGATTGATAATAATAAGAGTAATGAGTATAGTAATTGTCGTTCTATCGATCATATAAGCATAATATGGCTAATAATATGAGTTAGATTGATAATAATAAGAGTAATGAGTATAGTAATTGTAGTTCTATAGATCATATCTGCATAATATGGTTAATAATATGAGTTAGATTCATAATAATAAGAGTAATAGGTATAGCAAATGTCGTGCTATCGATCATATCTGCATAATATGGTTAATAATATGAGTTAGATTGATAATAATAAGAGTAATAAGTATAGTAATTGTCGTTCTATCGATAATATAAGCATAGTATGGTTAATAATATGAGTTAGATTGATAATACTCAGGGTAGTGAGTATAGTAATTCTCGTTCTATCGATCATATAAGCATAATATGGCTAATAATATGAGTTAGATTGATAATAATAAGAGTAATGAGTATAGTAATTGTCGTTCTATCGATCATATAAGCAAAATATGGCTAATAATATGAGTTAGATTGATAATACTAAGAGTGGTGAGTATAGTAATTGTAGTTCTATCGATCATTTAAGCATAATATGGCTAATAATATGAGTTAGATTGAGAATAATAAGAGTAATGAGTATAGTAATTGCAGTTCTATCGATCATATCTGCATAATATGGTTAATAATATGAGTTAGATTGATAATACTAAGAGTAGTGAGTATAGTAATTGTAGTTCTATCGATCATTTAAGCATAATATGGCTAATAATATGAGTTAGATTGATAATAATAAGAGTAATAAGTATAGTGATTGTCGTTCTATCGATCATATACGCATAATATGGCTAATAATATGAGTTAGATTGATAATACTAAGAGTAGTGAGTATAGTAATTGTAGTTCTAGCGATCATTTAACCATAATGTGGCTAATAATATGAGTTGGATTGATAATAATAAAAGTAATAAGTATAGTAGTTGTCGTTCTATCGATAATATAAGCATAATATGGCTAATAATATGAGTTAGATTGATAATACTAAGAGTAGTGAGTATAGTAATTCTCGTTCTATCGATCATAGAAGCATAATATGGCTAATAATATGAGTTAGATTGATAATAATAAGAGTAATGAGTATAGTAATTGTAGTTCTATCGATCATATCTGCATAATATGGTTAATAATATGAGTTAGATTGATAATACTAAGAGTAGTGAGTATAGTAATTGTAGTTCTATTGCTCATATAAGCATAATATGGCTAATAATATGAGTTAGATTCATAATAATAAGAGTAATAAGTATAGTAATTGTCGTTCCATCGATCATTTAAGCATAATATGGCTAATAATATGAGTTAGATTGATAATAATAAGAGTAGTAAGTATAGTAAATGTCGTGCTATCGATCATATCTGCATAATATGTTTAATAATATGAGTTAGATTGATAATAGTAAGAGTAATGCGTATAGTAAATGTCGTGCTATCGATCATATCTGCATAATACGGTTAATAATATGAGTTAGATTGATAATACTAGGAGTAGTGAGTATAGTAATTGTAGTTCCATCGATCGTTTAAGCATAATATGGCTAATAATATGAGTTGGATTGATAATAATAAAAGTAATAAGTATAGTAATTGTCGTTCTATCGATAATATAAGCATAATATGGCTAATAATATGAGTTAGATTTATAATAATAAGAGTAATAAGTATAGTAATTGTCGTTCTATCGATCATATAAGCATAATATGGCTAATAATATGAGTTAGATTGATAATAATAAGAGTAATAAGTATAGTAATTGTCGTTCTATTGATCATATCTGCATAATATGGTTAATAACATGAGTTAGATTGATAAAAGTGAGTGTAATAAGTATAGTAAATGTCGTTCTATCGATCATATAATCATAATATGGGTAATAATATGAGTTGGATTGATAATAATAAGAGTAATGAGTATAATAATTGTCGTTCTATCGATCATTTAAGCATAATATGGCTAATAATATGAGTTAGATTGATGATAATAAGAGTAATAAGTATAGTAAATGTCGTGCTATCGATCATATCTGCATAATATGGTTAATAATATGAGTTAGATTGATAATAGTGAGTGTAATAAGTATAGTAATTGTCGTTCTGTCGATCATATAATCATAATATGGGTAATAATATGAGTTGGATTGATAATATTAAGAGTAATGAGTATAATAATTGTCGTTCTATCGATCATTTAAGCGTAATATGGCTAATAATATGAGTTAGATTGATAATAATAAAAGTAATAAGTATAGTAATTGTCGTTCTATCGATAATATAAGCATAATATGGCTAATAATATGAGTTAGATTGATAATACTAAGAGTAGTGAGTATAGTAATTCTCGTTCTATCGATCATAGAAGCATAATATGGCTAATAATATGAGTTAGATTGATAATAATAAGAGTAATAAGTATAGTAATTGTCGTTCTATCGATCATATAAGCATAATATGGCTAATAATATGAGTTAGATTGATAATAATAAGAGTAATAAGTATAGTAATTGTCGTTCTATTGATCATATCTGCATAATATGGTTAATAACATGAGTTAGATTGATAAAAGTGAGTGTAATAAGTATAGTAAATGTCGTTCTATCGATCATATAATCATAATATGGGTAATAATATGAGTTGGATTGATAATAATAAGAGTAATGAGTATAATAATTGTCGTTCTATCGATCATTTAAGCATAATATGGCTAATAATATGAGTTAGATTGATGATAATAAGAGTAATAAGTATAGTAAATGTCGTGCTATCGATCATATCTGCATAATATGGTTAATAATATGAGTTAGATTGATAATAGTGAGTGTAATAAGTATAGTAATTGTCGTTCTGTCGATCATATAATCATAATATGGGTAATAATATGAGTTGGATTGATAATAATAAGAGTAATGAGTATAATAATTGTCGTTCTATCGATCATTTAAGCGTAATATGGCTAATAATATGAGTTAGATTGATAATAATAAGAGTAATGAGTATAGTAATTGTCGTTCTATCGATCATTTAAGCATAATATGGCTAATAATATGAGTTAGATTGATAATAATAAAAGTAATAAGTATAGTAATTGTCGTTCTATCGATAATATAAGCATAATATGGCTAATAATATGAGTTAGATTGATAATACTAAGAGTAGTGAGTATAGTAATTCTCGTTCTATCGATCATAGAAGCATAATATGGCTAATAATATGAGTTAGATTGATAATAATAAGAGTAATAAGTATAGTAATTGTCGTTCTATTGATCATATCTGCATAATAGGGTTAATAACATGAGTTAGATTGATAATAATAAGAGTAATGAGTATAGTAATTGTAGTTCTATAGATCATATCTGCATAATATGGTTAATAATATGAGTTAGATTCATAATAATAAGAGTAATAGGTATAGCAAATGTCGTGCTATCGATCATATCTGCATAATATGGTTAATAGTATGAGTTAGATTGATAATAATAAAAGTAATAAGTATAGTAATTGTCGTTCTATCGATAACATAAGCATAATATGGCTAATAATATGAGTTAGATTGATAATACTAAGAGTAGTGAGTATAGTAACTCTCGTTCTATCGATCATAGAAGCATAATATGGCTAATAATATGAGTTAGATTGATAATAATAAGAGTAATGAGTATAGTAATTGTCGTTCTATCGATCATATAAGCATAATATGGCTAATAATATGAGTTAGATTGATAATAATAAGAGTAATGAGTATAGTAATTGTAGTTCTATAGATCATATCTGCATAATATGGTTAATAATATGAGTTAGATTCATAATAATAAGAGTAATAGGTATAGCAAATGTCGTGCTATCGATCATATCTGCATAATATGGTTAATAATATGAGTTAGATTGATAATAATAAGAGTAATAAGTATAGTAATTGTCGTTCTATCGATAATATAAGCATAGTATGGTTAATAATATGAGTTAGATTGATAATACTCAGGGTAGTGAGTATAGTAATTCTCGTTCTATCGATCATATAAGCATAATATGGCTAATAATATGAGTTAGATTGATAATAATAAGAGTAATGAGTATAGTAATTGTCGTTCTATCGATCATATAAGCAAAATATGGCTAATAATATGAGTTAGATTGATAATACTAAGAGTGGTGAGTATAGTAATTGTAGTTCTATCGATCATTTAAGCATAATATGGCTAATAATATGAGTTAGATTGAGAATAATAAGAGTAATGAGTATAGTAATTGCAGTTCTATCGATCATATCTGCATAATATGGTTAATAATATGAGTTAGATTGATAATACTAAGAGTAGTGAGTATAGTAATTGTAGTTCTATCGATCATTTAAGCATAATATGGCTAATAATATGAGTTAGATTGATAATAATAAGAGTAATAAGTATAGTGATTGTCGTTCTATCGATCATATACGCATAATATGGCTAATAATATGAGTTAGATTGATAATACTAAGAGTAGTGAGTATAGTAATTGTAGTTCTAGCGATCATTTAACCATAATGTGGCTAATAATATGAGTTGGATTGATAATAATAAAAGTAATAAGTATAGTAGTTGTCGTTCTATCGATAATATAAGCATAATATGGCTAATAATATGAGTTAGATTGATAATACTAAGAGTAGTGAGTATAGTAATTCTCGTTCTATCGATCATAGAAGCATAATATGGCTAATAATATGAGTTAGATTGATAATAATAAGAGTAATGAGTATAGTAATTGTAGTTCTATCGATCATATCTGCATAATATGGTTAATAATATGAGTTAGATTGATAATACTAAGAGTAGTGAGTATAGTAATTGTAGTTCTATTGCTCATATAAGCATAATATGGCTAATAATATGAGTTAGATTCATAATAATAAGAGTAATAAGTATAGTAATTGTCGTTCCATCGATCATTTAAGCATAATATGGCTAATAATATGAGTTAGATTGATAATAATAAGAGTAGTAAGTATAGTAAATGTCGTGCTATCGATCATATCTGCATAATATGTTTAATAATATGAGTTAGATTGATAATAGTAAGAGTAATGCGTATAGTAAATGTCGTGCTATCGATCATATCTGCATAATACGGTTAATAATATGAGTTAGATTGATAATACTAGGAGTAGTGAGTATAGTAATTGTAGTTCCATCGATCGTTTAAGCATAATATGGCTAATAATATGAGTTGGATTGATAATAATAAAAGTAATAAGTATAGTAATTGTCGTTCTATCGATAATATAAGCATAATATGGCTAATAATATGAGTTAGATTTATAATAATAAGAGTAATAAGTATAGTAATTGTCGTTCTATCGATCATATAAGCATAATATGGCTAATAATATGAGTTAGATTGATAATAATAAGAGTAATAAGTATAGTAATTGTCGTTCTATTGATCATATCTGCATAATATGGTTAATAACATGAGTTAGATTGATAAAAGTGAGTGTAATAAGTATAGTAAATGTCGTTCTATCGATCATATAATCATAATATGGGTAATAATATGAGTTGGATTGATAATAATAAGAGTAATGAGTATAATAATTGTCGTTCTATCGATCATTTAAGCATAATATGGCTAATAATATGAGTTAGATTGATGATAATAAGAGTAATAAGTATAGTAAATGTCGTGCTATCGATCATATCTGCATAATATGGTTAATAATATGAGTTAGATTGATAATAGTGAGTGTAATAAGTATAGTAATTGTCGTTCTGTCGATCATATAATCATAATATGGGTAATAATATGAGTTGGATTGATAATAATAAGAGTAATGAGTATAATAATTGTCGTTCTATCGATCATTTAAGCGTAATATGGCTAATAATATGAGTTAGATTGATAATAATAAGAGTAATGAGTATAGTAATTGTCGTTCTATCGATCATTTAAGCATAATATGGCTAATAGTATGAGTTAGATTGATAATAATAAAAGTAATAAGTATAGTAATTGTCGTTCTATCGATAACATAAGCATAATATGGCTAATAATATGAGTTAGATTGATAATACTAAGAGTAGTGAGTATAGTAACTCTCGTTCTATCGATCATAGAAGCATAATATGGCTAATAATATGAGTTAGATTGATAATAATAAGAGTAATGAGTATAGTAATTGTCGTTCTATCGATCATATAAGCATAATATGGCTAATAATATGAGTTAGATTGATAATAATAAGAGTAATGAGTATAGTAATTGTAGTTCTATAGATCATATCTGCATAATATGGTTAATAATATGAGTTAGATTCATAATAATAAGAGTAATAGGTATAGCAAATGTCGTGCTATCGATCATATCTGCATAATATGTTTAATAATATGAGTTAGATTGATAATAGTAAGAGTAATGCGTATAGTAAATGTCGTGCTATCGATCATATCTGCATAATACGGTTAATAATATGAGTTAGATTGATAATACTAGGAGTAGTGAGTATAGTAATTGTAGTTCCATCGATCGTTTAAGCATAATATGGCTAATAATATGAGTTGGATTGATAATAATAAAAGTAATAAGTATAGTAATTGTCGTTCTATCGATAATATAAGCATAATATGGCTAATAATATGAGTTAGATTTATAATAATAAGAGTAATAAGTATAGTAATTGTCGTTCTATCGATCATATAAGCATAATATGGCTAATAATATGAGTTAGATTGATAATAATAAGAGTAATAAGTATAGTAATTGTCGTTCTATTGATCATATCTGCATAATATGGTTAATAACATGAGTTAGATTGATAAAAGTGAGTGTAATAAGTATAGTAAATGTCGTTCTATCGATCATATAATCATAATATGGGTAATAATATGAGTTGGATTGATAATAATAAGAGTAATGAGTATAATAATTGTCGTTCTATCGATCATTTAAGCATAATATGGCTAATAATATGAGTTAGATTGATGATAATAAGAGTAATAAGTATAGTAAATGTCGTGCTATCGATCATATCTGCATAATATGGTTAATAATATGAGTTAGATTGATAATAGTGAGTGTAATAAGTATAGTAATTGTCGTTCTGTCGATCATATAATCATAATATGGGTAATAATATGAGTTGGATTGATAATAATAAGAGTAATGAGTATAATAATTGTCGTTCTATCGATCATTTAAGCGTAATATGGCTAATAATATGAGTTAGATTGATAATAATAAGAGTAATGAGTATAGTAATTGTCGTTCTATCGATCATTTAAGCATAATATGGCTAATAATATGAGTTAGATTGATAATAATAAAAGTAATAAGTATAGTAATTGTCGTTCTATCGATAATATAAGCATAATATGGCTAATAATATGAGTTAGATTGATAATACTAAGAGTAGTGAGTATAGTAATTCTCGTTCTATCGATCATAGAAGCATAATATGGCTAATAATATGAGTTAGATTGATAATAATAAGAGTAATAAGTATAGTAATTGTCGTTCTATCGATCATATAAGCATAATATGGCTAATAATATGAGTTAGATTGATAATAATAAGAGTAATAAGTATAGTAATTGTCGTTCTATTGATCATATCTGCATAATATGGTTAATAACATGAGTTAGATTGATAAAAGTGAGTGTAATAAGTATAGTAAATGTCGTTCTATCGATCATATAATCATAATATGGGTAATAATATGAGTTGGATTGATAATAATAAGAGTAATGAGTATAATAATTGTCGTTCTATCGATCATTTAAGCATAATATGGCTAATAATATGAGTTAGATTGATGATAATAAGAGTAATAAGTATAGTAAATGTCGTGCTATCGATCATATCTGCATAATATGGTTAATAATATGAGTTAGATTGATAATAGTGAGTGTAATAAGTATAGTAATTGTCGTTCTGTCGATCATATAATCATAATATGGGTAATAATATGAGTTGGATTGATAATAATAAGAGTAATGAGTATAATAATTGTCGTTCTATCGATCATTTAAGCGTAATATGGCTAATAATATGAGTTAGATTGATAATAATAAGAGTAATGAGTATAGTAATTGTCGTTCTATCGATCATTTAAGCATAATATGGCTAATAATATGAGTTAGATTGATAATAATAAAAGTAATAAGTATAGTAATTGTCGTTCTATCGATAATATAAGCATAATATGGCTAATAATATGAGTTAGATTGATAATACTAAGAGTAGTGAGTATAGTAATTCTCGTTCTATCGATCATAGAAGCATAATATGGCTAATAATATGAGTTAGATTGATAATAATAAGAGTAATAAGTATAGTAATTGTCGTTCTATTGATCATATCTGCATAATAGGGTTAATAACATGAGTTAGATTGATAATAATAAGAGTAATGAGTATAGTAATTGTAGTTCTATAGATCATATCTGCATAATATGGTTAATAATATGAGTTAGATTCATAATAATAAGAGTAATAGGTATAGCAAATGTCGTGCTATCGATCATATCTGCATAATATGGTTAATAGTATGAGTTAGATTGATAATAATAAAAGTAATAAGTATAGTAATTGTCGTTCTATCGATAACATAAGCATAATATGGCTAATAATATGAGTTAGATTGATAATACTAAGAGTAGTGAGTATAGTAACTCTCGTTCTATCGATCATAGAAGCATAATATGGCTAATAATATGAGTTAGATTGATAATAATAAGAGTAATGAGTATAGTAATTGTCGTTCTATCGATCATATAAGCATAATATGGCTAATAATATGAGTTAGATTGATAATAATAAGAGTAATGAGTATAGTAATTGTAGTTCTATAGATCATATCTGCATAATATGGTTAATAATATGAGTTAGATTCATAATAATAAGAGTAATAGGTATAGCAAATGTCGTGCTATCGATCATATCTGCATAATATGGTTAATAATATGAGTTAGATTGATAATAATAAGAGTAATAAGTATAGTAATTGTCGTTCTATCGATAATATAAGCATAGTATGGTTAATAATATGAGTTAGATTGATAATACTCAGGGTAGTGAGTATAGTAATTCTCGTTCTATCGATCATATAAGCATAATATGGCTAATAATATGAGTTAGATTGATAATAATAAGAGTAATGAGTATAGTAATTGTCGTTCTATCGATCATATAAGCAAAATATGGCTAATAATATGAGTTAGATTGATAATACTAAGAGTGGTGAGTATAGTAATTGTAGTTCTATCGATCATTTAAGCATAATATGGCTAATAATATGAGTTAGATTGAGAATAATAAGAGTAATGAGTATAGTAATTGCAGTTCTATCGATCATATCTGCATAATATGGTTAATAATATGAGTTAGATTGATAATACTAAGAGTAGTGAGTATAGTAATTGTAGTTCTATCGATCATTTAAGCATAATATGGCTAATAATATGAGTTAGATTGATAATAATAAGAGTAATAAGTATAGTGATTGTCGTTCTATCGATCATATACGCATAATATGGCTAA
>NW_027474426.1:0-44712 GCF_050947335.1 Megachile rotundata
ACACTCACTTTTATCAATCTCACTCATATTATTAGCCATATTATGCTTATATTATCGATAGAACGACAATCACTAAACTTATTACACTCACTGTTATCATTCTAACTAATATTATTAACCATATTATGCAGATATGATCGATAGAACGACAATTACTAGACTCATTACTCTTATTATTATCAATCTAACTCATATTATTAGCCACATTATGCTTATATGATCGATAGTACGACAATTGCTATACTCATTACTCTTATTATTATCAATGTAACTCATATTATTAGCTATATTATGCTTATATTATCGATAGAACGACATTTACAAAACTTATTACACTCACTATTATCAATGTAACTCATATTATTAACCATATTATGCAGATATGATCGATAGAACGACAATTACTATACTCATTACTCTTATTATTATCAATCTAACTCATATTATTAGCCATATTATGCTTATATGATCGATAGGACGACAATTACTATATTCATTACTGTTACTATGATCAATCTAACTCATATTATTAGCCATATTATGCTTATATGATCGATAGAACGACAATTACTATACTTATTACTCTTATTATTATCAATGTAACTCATATTATTAGCTATATTATGCTTATATGATCGATAGAACGACATTTACTAAACTTATTACACTCACTATTATCAATGTAACTCATATTATTAACCATATTATGCAGATATGATCGATAGAACGACAATTACTATACTCATTACTCTTATTATTATCAATCTAACTCATATTATTAACCATATTATGCAGATATGATTGATAGAACGACAATTACTAGACTCATTACTCTTATTATTATCAATCTAACTCATATGATTAGCCATATTATGCTTATATGATCGATAGAACGACAATTACTATACTCATTACTCTTATTATTATCATTCTAACTCATATTATTAGCTATATTATGCTTATATGATCGAGAGAACGACATTTACTAAACTTATTACACTCACTTTTATCAATCTAACTCATATTATTAGCCATATTATGCTTATATGATCGATAGAACGACAATTACTATACTTATTACACTCACTATTATCAATCTAACTCATATTATTAACCACATTATGCAGATACGATCGATAGAACGACAATAACTATACTCATTACTCTTATTATTATCTATCTAACTCATATTATTAGCCATATTATGCTTATATTATCGATAGAACGACAATCACTAAACTTATTACACTCACTGTTATCATTCTAACTAATATTATTAACCATATTATGCAGATATGATCGATAGAACGATAATTACTAGACTCATTACTCTTATTATTATCAATCTAACTCATATTATTAGCCACATTATGCTTATATGATCGATAGTACGACAATTGCTATACTCATTACTCTTATTATTATCAATGTAACTCATATTATTAGCTATATTATGCTTATATGATCGATAGAACGACATTTACTAAACTTATTACACTCATTATTATCAATCTAACTCATATTATTAGCCATATTATGCTTATATGATCGATAGAACGACAATTACTATACTCATTACTCTTATTATTATCAATCTAACTCATATTATTAGCTATATTATGCTTATATGATCGATAGAACGACATTTACTACACTTATTACACTCACTTTTATCAATCTCACTCATATTATTAGCCATATTATGCTTATATTATCGATAGAACGACAATCACTAAACTTATTACACTCACTGTTATCATTCTAACTAATATTATTAACCATATTATGCAGATATGATCGATAGAACGACAATTACTAGACTCATTACTCTTATTATTATCAATCTAACTCATATTATTAGCCACATTATGCTTATATGATCGATAGTACGACAATTGCTATACTCATTACTCTTATTATTATCAATGTAACTCATATTATTAGCTATATCATGCTTATATTATCGATAGAACGACATTTACTAAACTTATTACACTCACTATTATCAATGTAACTCATATTATTAACCATATTATGCAGATATGATCGATAGAACGACAATTACTATACTCATTACTCTTATTATTATCAATCTAACTCATATTATTAACCATATTATGCAGATATGATCGATAGAACGACAATTACTATACTCATTACTGTTATTATTATCAATCTAACTCATATTATTAGCCATATTATGCTTATATGATCGATAGAGCGACAATTACTATACTCATTACTCTTATTATTATCAATCTAACTCATATTATTAGCCATATTATGCTTATATGATCGATAGAACGACAATTACTATACTCATTACTCTTATTATTATCAATCTAACTCATATTATTAGCTATATTATGCTTATATGATCGATAGAACGACATTTACTAAACTTATTACACTCACTTTTATCAATCTAACTCATATTATTAGCCATATTATGCTTATATGATCGATAGAACGACAATTACTATACTTATTACTCTTATTATTATCAATGTAACTCATATTATTAGCTATATTATGCTTATATGATCGATAGAACGACATTTACTAAACTTATTACACTCATTATTATCAATCTAACTCATATTATTAGCCATATTATGCTTATATGATCGATAGAACGACAATTACTATACTCATTACTCTTATTATTATCAATCTAACTCATATTATTAGCTATATTATGCTTATATGATCGATAGAACGACATTTACTACACTTATTACACTCACTTTTATCAATCTCACTCATATTATTAGCCATATTATGCTTATATTATCGATAGAACGACAATCACTAAACTTATTACACTCACTGTTATCATTCTAACTAATATTATTAACCATATTATGCAGATATGATCGATAGAACGACAATTACTAGACTCATTACTCTTATTATTATCAATCTAACTCATATTATTAGCCACATTATGCTTATATGATCGATAGTACGACAATTGCTATACTCATTACTCTTATTATTATCAATGTAACTCATATTATTAGCTATATTATGCTTATATTATCGATAGAACGACATTTACTAAACTTATTACACTCACTATTATCAATGTAACTCATATTATTAACCATATTATGCAGATATGATCGATAGAACGACAATTACTATACTCATTACTCTTATTATTATCAATCTAACTCATATTATTAGCCATATTATGCTTATATGATCGATAGGACGACAATTACTATATTCATTACTGTTACTATGATCAATCTAACTCATATTATTAGCCATATTATGCTTATATGATCGATAGAACGACAATTACTATACTTATTACTCTTATTATTATCAATGTAACTCATATTATTAGCTATATTATGCTTATATGATCGATAGAACGACATTTACTAAACTTATTACACTCACTATTATCAATGTAACTCATATTATTAACCATATTATGCAGATATGATCGATAGAACGACAATTACTATACTCATTACTCTTATTATTATCAATCTAACTCATATTATTAACCATATTATGCAGATATGATTGATAGAACGACAATTACTAGACTCATTACTCTTATTATTATCAATCTAACTCATATGATTAGCCATATTATGCTTATATGATCGATAGAACGACAATTACTATACTCATTACTCTTATTATTATCATTCTAACTCATATTATTAGCTATATTATGCTTATATGATCGAGAGAACGACATTTACTAAACTTATTACACTCACTTTTATCAATCTAACTCATATTATTAGCCATATTATGCTTATATGATCGATAGAACGACAATTACTATACTTATTACACTCACTATTATCAATCTAACTCATATTATTAACCACATTATGCAGATACGATCGATAGAACGACAATAACTATACTCATTACTCTTATTATTATCTATCTAACTCATATTATTAGCCATATTATGCTTATATTATCGATAGAACGACAATCACTAAACTTATTACACTCACTGTTATCATTCTAACTAATATTATTAACCATATTATGCAGATATGATCGATAGAACGATAATTACTAGACTCATTACTCTTATTATTATCAATCTAACTCATATTATTAGCCACATTATGCTTATATGATCGATAGTACGACAATTGCTATACTCATTACTCTTATTATTATCAATGTAACTCATATTATTAGCTATATTATGCTTATATGATCGATAGAACGACATTTACTAAACTTATTACACTCACTATTATCAATGTAACTCATATTATTAACCATATTATGCAGATATGATCGATAGAACGACAATTACTATACTCATTACTCTTATTATTATCAATCTAACTCATATTATTAACCATATTATGCAGATATGATCGATAGAACGACAATTACTATACTCATTACTGTTATTATTATCAATCTAACTCATATTATTAGCCATATTATGCTTATATGATCGATAGAGCGACAATTACTATACTCATTACTCTTATTATTATCAATCTAACTCATATTATTAGCCATATTATGCTTATATGATCGATAGAACGACAATTACTATACTCATTACTCTTATTATTATCAATCTAACTCATATTATTAGCCATATTCTGCTTATATGATCGATAGAACGACAATTACTATACTTATTACACTCACTATTATCAATCTAACTCATATTATTAGCCATATTATGCTTATATGATCGATAGAACGACAATTACTATACTTATTACTCTTATTATTATCAATCTAACTCATATTATTAGCCATATTATGGTCATATGACCGATAGAACGACAATTACTATACTTATTACACTCACTATTACCAATCTAACTCATATGATTAACCATATTATGCAGATATGATCGATAGAACGACAATAACTATACACATTACTCTTATTATTATCTATCTAACTCATATTATTAGCCATATTATGCTTATATGATCGATAGAACGACAATTACTATACTCATTACTCTTATTATTATCAATCTAACTCATATTATTAGCCATATTATGCTTATATGATCGATAGAACGACAATTACTATACTCATTACTCTTATTATTATCAATCTAACTCATATTATTAGCTATATTATGCTTATATGATCGATAGAACGACATTTACTAAACTTATTACACTCACTATTATCAATCTAACTCATATTATTAACCATATTATGCTTATATGATCGATAGGACGGCAATTACTATACTCATTACTGTTATTATTATCAATCTAACTCATATTATTAGTCATATTATGCTTATATGATCGATAGAACGACAGTTACTATACTCATTACTCTTATTATTATCAATGTAACTCATATTATTAGCTATATTATGCTTATATGATCGATAGAACGACATTTACTAAACTTATTACACTCACTATTATCAATCTAACTCATATTATTAACCATATTATGCAGATATGATCGATAGAACGACAATTACTATACTCATTACTCTTATTATTATCAATCTAACTCATATTATTAGCCATATTATGCTTATATGATCGATAGGACGACAATTACTATATTCATTACTCTTATTATTATCAATCTAACTCATATTATTAGCCACATTATGCTTATATGATCGATAGTACGACAATTACTATACTTATTACACTGACTATTACCAATCTAACTCATATTATTAACCATATTATGCAGATATGATCGATAGAACGACAATTACTATACTTATTAATCTTATTATTATCAATCTAACTCATATTATTAGCCATATTATGCAGATATGATCGATAGAACGACAATTACTATACTTATTACACTCACTATTATCAATCTAACTCATATTATTAACCATATTATGCAGATATGATCGATAGAACGACAATTACTATACTCATTACTCTTATTATTATCAATCTAACTCATATTATTAGCCATATTATGGTTATATGACCGATAGAACGACAATTACTATACTTATTACTCTTATTATTATCAATCTAACTCATATTATTAGCCACATTATGCTTATATGATCGATAGTACGACAATTACTATACTCATTACTCTTACTATTATCAATCTAACTCATATTATTAGCCATATTCTGCTTATATGATCGATAGAACGACAATTACTATACTTATTACACTCACTATTATCAATCTAACTCATATTATTAGCCATATTATGCTTATATGATCGATAGAACGACAATTACTATACTCATTACTGTTATTATTATCAATCTAACTCATATTATTAGCCATATTATGCTTATATGATCGATAGAACGACAATTACTATACTCATTACTCTTATTATTATCAATCTAACTCATATTATTAGCCATATTATGCTTATATGATCGATAGAACGACAATTACTATACTCATTACTCTTATTATTATCAATCTAACTCATATTATTAGCTATATTATGCTTATATGATCGATAGAACGACATTTACTAAACTTATTACACTCACTTTTATCAATCTAACTCATATTATTAGCCATATTATGCTTATGTGATCGATAGAACGACAATTACTATACTTATTACTCTTATTATTATCAATGTAACTCATATTATTAGCTATATTATGCTTATATGATCGATAGAACGACATTTACTAAACTTATTACACTCATTATTATCAATCTAACTCATATTATTAGCCATATTATGCTTATATGATCGATAGAACGACAATTACTATACTCATTACTCTTATTATTATCAATCTAACTCATATTATTAGCTATATTATGCTTATATGATCGATAGAACGACATTTACTACACTTATTACACTCACTTTTATCAATCTCACTCATATTATTAGCCATATTATGCTTATATTATCGATAGAACGACAATCACTAAACTTATTACACTCACTGTTATCATTCTAACTAATATTATTAACCATATTATGCAGATATGATCGATAGAACGACAATTACTAGACTCATTACTCTTATTATTATCAATCTAACTCATATTATTAGCCACATTATGCTTATATGATCGATAGTACGACAATTGCTATACTCATTACTCTTATTATTATCAATGTAACTCATATTATTAGCTATATTATGCTTATATTATCGATAGAACGACATTTACTAAACTTATTACACTCACTATTATCAATGTAACTCATATTATTAACCATATTATGCAGATATGATCGATAGAACGACAATTACTATACTCATTACTCTTATTATTATCAATCTAACTCATATTATTAACCATATTATGCAGATATGATCGATAGAACGACAATTACTATACTCATTACTGTTATTATTATCAATCTAACTCATATTATTAGCCATATTATGCTTATATGATCGATAGAGCGACAATTACTATACTCATTACTCTTATTATTATCAATCTAACTCATATTATTAGCCATATTATGCTTATATGATCGATAGAACGACAATTACTATACTCATTACTCTTATTATTATCAATCTAACTCATATTATTAGCCATATTCTGCTTATATGATCGATAGAACGACAATTACTATACTTATTACACTCACTATTATCAATCTAACTCATATTATTAGCCATATTATGCTTATATGATCGATAGAACGACAATTACTATACTCATTACTCTTATTATTATCAATCTAACTCATATTATTAGCCATATTATGCTTATATGATCGATAGAACGACAATTACTATACTCATTACTCTTATTATTATCAATCTAACTCATATTATTAGCTATATTATGCTTATATGATCGATAGAACGACATTTACTAAACTTATTACACTCACTATTATCAATCTAACTCATATTATTAACCATATTATGCTTATATGATCGATAGGACGACAATTACTATACTCATTACTGTTATTATTATCAATCTAACTCATATTATTAGCCATATTATGCTTATATGATCGATAGAACGACAATTACTATACTCATTACTCTTATTATTATCAATCTAACTCATATTATTAGCCATATTATGCTTATATGATCGATAGTACGACAATTACTATACGCATTACTCTTACTATTATCAATCTAACTCATATTATTAGCCATATTCTGCTTATATGATCGATAGAACGACAATCACTAAACTTATTACACTCACTGTTATCATTCTAACTAATATTATTAACCATATTATGCAGATATGATCGATAGAACGACAATTACTAGACTCATTACTCTTATTATTATCAATCTAACTCATATTATTAGCCACATTATGCTTATATGATCGATAGTACGACAATTGCTATACTCATTACTCTTATTATTATCAATGTAACTCATATTATTAGCTATATTATGCTTATATTATCGATAGAGCGACAATTACTATACTCATTACTCTTATTATTATCAATCTAACTCATATTATTAGCCATATTATGCTTATATGATCGATAGAACGACAATTACTATACTCATTACTGTTATTATTATCAATCTAACTCATATTATTAGCCATATTATGCTTATATGATCGATAGAGCGACAATTACTATACTCATTACTCTTATTATTATCAATCTAACTCATATTATTAGCCATATTATGCTTATATGATCGATAGAACGACAATTACTATACTCATTACTCTTATTATTATCAATCTAACTCATATTATTAGCCATATTCTGCTTATATGATCGATAGAACGACAATTACTATACTTATTACACTCACTATTATCAATCTAACTCATATTATTAGCCATATTATGCTTATATGATCGATAGAACGACAATTACTATACTTATTACTCTTATTATTATCAATCTAACTCATATTATTAGCCATATTATGGTCATATGACCGATAGAACGACAATTACTATACTTATTACACTCACTATTACCAATCTAACTCATATGATTAACCATATTATGCAGATATGATCGATAGAACGACAATAACTATACACATTACTCTTATTATTATCTAACTAACTCATATTATTAGCCATATTATGCTTATATGATCGATAGAACGACAATTACTATACTCATTACTCTTATTATTATCAATCTAACTCATATTATTAGCCATATTATGCTTATATGATCGATAGAACGACAATTACTATACTCATTACTCTTATTATTATCAATCTAACTCATATTATTAGCTATATTATGCTTATATGATCGATAGAACGACATTTACTAAACTTATTACACTCACTATTATCAATCTAACTCATATTATTAACCATATTATGCTTATATGATCGATAGGACGACAATTACTATACTCATTAGTGTTATTATTATCAATCTAACTCATATTATTAGCCATATTATGCTTATATGATCGATAGAACGACAATTACTATACTCATTACTCCTATTATTATCAATCTAACTCATATTATTAGCCATATTATGCTTATATGATCGATAGTACGACAATTACTATACGCATTACTCTTACTATTATCAATCTAACTCATATTATTAGCCATATTCTGCTTATATGATCGATAGAACGACAATTATTATACTTATTACACTCACTATTATCAATCTAACTCATATTATTAGCCATATTATGCTTATATGATCGATAGGACGACAATTACTATACACATTACTGTTATTATTATCAATCTAACTCATATTATTAGTCATATTATGCAGATATGATCGATAGAACGACAATTACTATACTCATTACTCTTATTATTATCAATGTAACTCATATTATTAGCTATATTATGCTTATATGATCGATAGAACGACATTTACTAAACTAATTACACTCACTATTATCAACCTAACTCATATTATTAACCATATTATGCAGATATGATCGATAGAACGACAATTACTATACTCATTACTCTTATTGTTATCAATCTAACTCATATTATTAGCCATAATATGCTTATATGAACGATAGGCCGACAATTACTATACTCATTACTGTTATTATTATGAATCTAACTCATATTATTAGCCATATTCTGCTTATATGATCAATAGAACGACAATTACTATACTTATTACTCTTATTATTATCAATGTAACTAATATTATTAGCTATATTATGCTTATATGATCGATAGAACGACATTTACTAAACTTATTACACTCACTATTATCAATGTAACTCATATTATTAACCATATTATGCAGATATGATCGATAGAAGGACAATTACTATACTCATTACTCTTATTATTATCAATCTAACTCATATTATTAACCATATTATGCAGATATGATCGATAGAACGACAATTACTATACTCATTACTCTTATTATTATCAATCTAACTCATATTATTAGCCATATTATGGTTATATGACCGATAGAACGACAATTACTATACTTATTACTCTTATTATTATCAATCTAACTCATATTATTAGCCACATTATGCTTATATGATCGATAGTACGACAATTACTATACTCATTACTCTTACTATTATCAATCTAACTCATATTATTAGCCATATTATGCTTATATGATCGATAGAACGACAATTACTATACTTATTACACTCACTATTATCAATCTAACTCATATTATTAGCCATATTATGCTTATATGATCGATAGAACGACAATTACTATACTCATTACTGTTATTATTATCAATCTAACTCATATTATTAGCCATATTATGCTTATATGATCGATAGAACGACAATTACTATACTCATTACTCTTATTATTATCAATCTAACTCATATTATTAGCCATATTATGCTTATATGATCGATAGAACGACAATTACTATACTCATTACTCTTATTATTATCAATCTAACTCATATTATTAGCTATATTATGCTTATATGATCGATAGAACGACATTTACTAAACTTATTACACTCACTTTTATCAATCTAACTCATATTATTAGCCATATTATGCTTATATGATCGATAGAACGACAATTACTATACTTATTACTCTTATTATTATCAATGTAACTCATATTATTAGCTATATTATGCTTATATGATCGATAGAACGACATTTACTAAACTTATTACACTCATTATTATCAATCTAACTCATATTATTAGCCATATTATGCTTATATGATCGATAGAACGACAATTACTATACTCATTACTCTTATTATTATCAATCTAACTCATATTATTAGCTATATTATGCTTATATGATCGATAGAACGACATTTCCTACACTTATTACACTCACTTTTATCAATCTCACTCATATTATTAGCCATATTATGCTTATATTATCGATAGAACGACAATCACTAAACTTATTACACTCACTGTTATCATTCTAACTAATATTATTAACCATATTATGCAGATATGATCGATAGAACGACAATTAGTAGACTCATTACTCTTATTATTATCAATCTAACTCATATTATTAGCCACATTATGCTTATATGATCGATAGTACGACAATTGCTATACTCATTACTCTTATTATTATCAATGTAACTCATATTATTAGCTATATTATGCTTATATTATCGATAGAACGACATTTACTAAACTTATTACACTCACTATTATCAATGTAACTCATATTATTAACCATATTATGCAGATATGATCGATAGAACGACAATTACTATACTCATTACTCTTATTATTATCAATCTAACTCATATTATTAACCACATTATGCTTATATGATCGATAGTACGACAATTACTATACTCATTACTCTTACTATTATCAATCTAACTCATATTATTAGCCATATTCTGCTTATATTATCGATAGAACGACAATTACTATACTTATTACACTCACTATTATCAATCTAACTCATATTATTAGCCATATTATGCTTATATGATCGATAGAACGACAATTACTATACTCATTACTCTTATTATTATCAATCTAACTCATATTATTAGCTATATTATGCTTATATGATCGATAGAACGACATTTACTAAACTTATTACACTCACTTTTATCAATCTAACTCATATTATTAGCCATATTATGCTTATATGATCGATAGAACGACAATTACTATACTTATTACTCTTATTATTATCAATGTAACTCATATTATTAGCTATATTATGCTTATATGATCGATAGAACGACATTTACTAAACTTATTACACTCATTATTATCAGTCTAACTCATATTATTAGCCATATTATGCTTATATGATCGATAGAACGACAATTACTATACTCATTACTCTTATTATTATCAATCTAACTCATATTATTAGCTATATTATGCTTATATGATCGATAGAACGACATTTACTACACTTATTACACTCACTTTTATCAGTCTCACTCATATTATTAGCCATATTATGCTTATATTATCGATAGAACGACAATCACTAAACTTATTACACTCACTGTTATCATTCTAACTAATATTATTAACCATATTATGCAGATATGATCGATAGAACGACAATTACTAGACTCATTACTCTTATTATTATCAATCTAACTCATATTATTAGCCACATTATGCTTATATGATCGATAGTACGACAATTGCTATACTCATTACTCTTATTATTATCAATGTAACTCATATTATTAGCTATATTATGCTTATATTATCGATAGAACGACATTTACTAAACTTATTACACTCACTATTATCAATGTAACTCATATTATTAACCATATTATGCAGATATGATCGATAGAACGACAATTACTATACTCATTACTCTTATTATTATCAATCTAACTCATATTATTAGCCATATTATGCTTATATGATCGATAGAGCGACAATTACTATACTCATTACTCTTATTATTATCAATCTAACTCATATTATTAGCCATATTATGCTTATATGATCGATAGAACGACAATTACTATACTCATTACTCTTATTATTATCAATCTAACTCATATTATTAGCCATATTCTGCTTATATGATCGATAGAACGACAATTACTATACTTATTACACTCACTATTATCAATCTAACTCATATTATTAGCCATATTATGCTTATATGATCGATAGAACGACAATTACTATACTTATTACTCTTATTATTATCAATCTAACTCATATTATTAGCCATATTATGGTCATATGACCGATAGAACGACAATTACTATACTTATTACACTCACTATTACCAACCTAACTCATATGATTAACCATATTATGCAGATATGATCGATAGAACGACAATAACTATACACATTACTCTTATTATTATCTAACTAACTCATATTATTAGCCATATTATGCTTATATGATCGATAGAACGACAATTACTATACTCATTACTCTTATTATTATCAATCTAACTCATATTATTAGCCATATTATGCTTATATGATCGATAGAACGACAATTACTATACTCATTACTCTTATTATTATCAATCTAACTCATATTATTAGCTATATTATGCTTATATGATCGATAGAACAACATTTACTAAACTTATTACACTCACTATTATCAATCTAACTCATATTATTAACCATATTATGCTTATATGATCGATAGGACGACAATTACTATACTCATTACTGTTATTATTATCAATCTAACTCATATTATTAGCCATATTATGCTTATATGATCGATAGAACGACAATTACTATACTCATTACTCTTATTATTATCAATCTAACTCATATTATTAGCCATATTATGCTTATATGATCGATAGTACGACAATTACTATACGCATTACTCTTACTATTATCAATCTAACTCATATTATTAGCCATATTCTGCTTATATGATCGATAGAACGACAATCACTAAACTTATTACACTCACTGTTATCATTCTAACTAATATTATTAACCATATTATGCAGATATGATCGATAGAACGACAATTACTAGACTCATTACTCTTATTATTATCAATCTAACTCATATTATTAGCCACATTATGCTTATATGATCGATAGTACGACAATTGCTATACTCATTACTCTTATTATTATCAATGTAACTCATATTATTAGCTATATTATGCTTATATTATCGATAGAACGACATTTACTAAACTTATTACACTCACTATTATCAATGTAACTCATATTATTAACCATATTATGCAGATATGATCGATAGAACGACAATTACTATACTCATTACTCTTATTATTATCAATCTAACTCATATTATTAACCATATTATGCAGATATGATCGATAGAACGACAATTACTATACTCATTACTGTTATTATTATCAATCTAACTCATATTATTAGCCATATTATGCTTATATGATCGATAGAGCGACAATTACTATACTCATTACTCTTATTGTTATCAATCTAACTCATATTATTAGCCATATTATGCTTATATGATCGATAGAACGACAATTACTATACTCATTACTCTTATTATTATCAATCTAACTCATATTATTAGCCATATTCTGCTTATATGATCGATAGAACGACAATTACTATACTTATTACACTCACTATTATCAATCTAACTCATATTATTAGCCATATTATGCTTATATGATCGATAGAACGACAATTACTATACTTATTACTCTTATTATTATCAATCTAACTCATATTATTAGCCATATTATGGTCATATGACCGATAGAACGACAATTACTATACTTATTACACTCACTATTACCAATCTAACTCATATGATTAACCATATTATGCAGATATGATCGATAGAACGACAATAACTATACACATTACTCTTATTATTATCTAACTAACTCATATTATTAGCCATATTATGCTTATATGATCGATAGAACGACAATTACTATACGCATTACTCTTACTATTATCAATCTAACTCATATTATTAGCCATATTCTGCTTATATGATCGATAGAACGACAATTACTATACTTATTACACTCACTATTATCAATCTAACTCATATTATTAGCCATATTATGCTTATATGATCGATAGGACGACAATTACTATACACATTACTGTTATTATTATCAATCTAACTCATATTATTAGTCATATTATGCAGATATGATCGATAGAACGACAATTACTATACTCATTACTCTTATTATTATCAATGTAACTCATATTATTAGCTATATTATGCTTATATGATCGATAGAACGACATTTACTAAACTAATTGCACTCACTATTATCAATCTAACTCATATTATTAACCATATTATGCAGATATGATCGATAGAACGACATTACTATACTCATTACTCTTATTATTATCAATCTAACTCATATTATTAGCCATAATATGCTTATATGAACGATAGGCCGACAATTACTATACTCATTACTGTTATTATTATCAATCTAACTCATATTATTAGCCATATTATGCTTATATGATCGATAGAACGACAATTACTATACTCATTACTCTTATTATTATCAATCTAACTCATATTATTAGCCATATTATGCTTATATGGTCGATAGAACGACAATTACTATACTCATTACTCTTATTATTATCAATCTAACTCATATTATTAGCTATATTATGCTTATATGATCGATAGAACGACATTTACTAAACTTATTACACTCACTTTTATCAATCTAACTCATATTATTAGCCATATTATGCTTATATGATCGATAGAACGACAATTACTATACTTATTACTCTTATTATTATCAATGTAACTCATATTATTAGCTATATTATGCTTATATGATCGATAGAACGACATTTACTAAACTTATTACACTCATTATTATCAATCTAACTCATATTATTAGCCATATTATGCTTATATGATCGATAGAACGACAATTACTATACTCATTACTCTTATTATTATCAATCTAACTCATATTATTAGCTATATTATGCTTATATGATCGATAGAACGACATTTACTACACTTATTACACTCACTTTTATCAATCTCACTCATATTATTAGCCATATTATGCTTATATTATCGATAGAACGACAATCACTAAACTTATTACACTCACTGTTATCATTCTAACTAATATTATTAACCATATTATGCAGATATGATCGATAGAACGACAATTACTAGACTCATTACTCTTATTATTATCAATCTAACTCATATTATTAGCCACATTATGCTTATATGATCGATAGTACGACAATTGCTATACTCATTACTCTTATTATTATCAATGTAACTCATATTATTAGCTATATTATGCTTATATTATCGATAGAACGACATTTACTAAACTTATTACACTCACTATTATCAATGTAACTCATATTATTAACCATATTATGCAGATATGATCGATAGAACGACAATTACTATACTCATTACTCTTATTATTATCAATCTAACTCATATTATTAACCATATTATGCAGATATGATCGATAGAACGACAATTACTATACTCATTACTGTTATTATTATGAATCTAACTCATATTATTAGCCATATTATGCTTATATGATCGATAGAGCGACAATTACTATACTCATTACTCTTATTATTATCAATCTAACTCATATTATTAGCCATATTATGCTTATATGATCGATAGAACGACAATTACTATACTCATTACTCTTATTATTATCAATCTAACTCATATTATTAGCCATATTCTGCTTATATGATCGATAGAACGACAATTACTATACTTATTACACTCACTATTATCAATCTAACTCATATTATTAGCCATATTATGCTTATATGATCGATAGAACGACAATTACTATACTTATTACTCTTATTATTATCAATCTAACTCATATTATTAGCCATATTATGGTCATATGACCGATAGAACGACAATTACTATACTTATTACACTCACTATTACCAATCTAACTCATATGATTAACCATATTATGCAGATATGATCGATAGAACGACAATAACTATACACATTACTCTTATTATTATCTAACTAACTCATATTATTAGCCATATTATGCTTATATGATCGATAGAACGACAATTACTATACTCATTACTCTTATTATTATCAATCTAACTCATATTATTAGCCATATTATGCTTATATGATCGATAGAACGACAATTACTATACTCATTACTCTTATTATTATCAATCTAACTCATATTATTAGCTATATTATGCTTATATGATCGATAGAACGACATTTACTAAACTTATTACACTCACTATTATCAATCTAACTCATATTATTAACCATATTATGCTTATATGATCGATAGGACGACAATTACTATACTCATTACTGTTATTATTATCAATCTAACTCATATTATTAGTCATATTATGCTTATATGATCGATAGAACGACAGTTACTATACTCATTACTCTTATTATTATCAATGTAACTCATATTATTAGCTATATTATGATTATATGATCGATAGAACGACATTTACTAAACTTATTACACTCACTATTATCAATCTAACTCATATTATTAACCATATTATGCAGATATGATCGATAGAACGACAATTACTATACTCATTACTCTTATTATTATCAATCTAACTCATATTATTAGCCATATTATGCTTATATGATCGATAGGACGACAATTACTATATTCATTAATGTTACTATTATCAATCTAACTCATATTATTAGCCATATTATGCTTATATGATCGATAGAACGACAATTACTATACTTATTACTCTTATTATTATCAATGTAACTCATATTATTAGCTATATTATGCTTATATGATCGATAGAACGACATTTACTAAACTTATTACACTCACTATTATCAATGTAACTCATATTATTAACCATATTATGCAGATATGATCGATAGAACGACAATTACTATACTCATTACTCTTATTATTATCAATCTAACTCATATTATTAACCATATTATGCAGATATGATCGATAGAACGACAATTACTAGACTCATTACTCTTATTATTATCAATCTAACTCATATGATTAGCCATATTATGCTTATATGATCGATAGAACGACAATTACTATACTCATTACTCTTATTATTATCATTCTAATTCATATTATTAGCTATATTATGCTTATATGATCGAGAGAACGACATTTACTAAACTTATTACACTCACTTTTATCAATCTAACTCATATTATTAGCCATATTATGCTTATATGATCGATAGAACGACAATTACTATACTTATTACACTCACTATTATCAATCTAACTCATATTATTAACCACATTATGCAGATACGATCGATAGAACGACAATAACTATACTCATTACTCTTATTATTATCTATCTAACTCATATTATTAGCCATATTATGCTTATATTATCGATAGAACGACAATCACTAAACTTATTACACTCACTGTTATCATTCTAACTAATATTATTAACCATATTATGCAGATATGATCGATAGGACGACAATTACTAGACTCATTACTCTTATTACTATCAATCTAACTCATATTATTAGCCACATTATGCTTATATGATCGATAGTACGACAATTGCTATACTCATTACTCTTATTATTATCAATGTAACTCATATTATTAGCTATATTATGCTTATATGATCGATAGAACGACATTTACTAAACTTATTACACTCACTATTATCAATGTAACTCATATTATTAACCATATTATGCAGATATGATCGATAGAACGACAATGACTATACTCATTACTCTTATTATTATCTAACTAACTCATATTATTAGCCATATTATGCTTATATGATCGATAGAACGACAATTACTATACTCATTACTCTTATTATTATCAATCTAACTCATATTATTAGCCATATTATGCTTATATGATCGATAGTACGACAATTACTATACGCATTACTCTTACTATTATCAATCTAACTCATATTATTAGCCATATTCTGCTTATATGATCGATAGAACGACAATCACTAAACTTATTACACTCACTGTTATCATTCTAACTAATATTATTAACCATATTATGCAGATATGATCGATAGAACGACAATTACTAGACTCATTACTCTTATTATTATCAATCTAACTCATATTATTAGCCACATTATGCTTATATGATCGATAGTACGACAATTGCTATACTCATTACTCTTATTATTATCAATGTAACTCATATTATTAGCTATATTATGCTTATATTATCGATAGAACGACATTTACTAAACTTATTACACTCACTATTATCAATGTAACTCATATTATTAACCATATTATGCAGATATGATCGATAGAACGACAATTACTATACTCATTACTCTTATTATTATCAATCTAACTCATATTATTAACCATATTATGCAGATATGATCGATAGAACGACAATTACTATACTCATTACTGTTATTATTATCAATCTAACTCATATTATTAGCCATATTATGCTTATATGATCGATAGAGCGACAATTACTATACTCATTACTCTTATTGTTATCAATCTAACTCATATTATTAGCCATATTATGCTTATATGATCGATAGAACGACAATTACTATACTCATTACTCTTATTATTATCAATCTAACTCATATTATTAGCCATATTCTGCTTATATGATCGATAGAACGACAATTACTATACTTATTACACTCACTATTATCAATCTAACTCATATTATTAGCCATATTATGCTTATATGATCGATAGAACGACAATTACTATACTTATTACTCTTATTATTATCAATCTAACTCATATTATTAGCCATATTATGGTCATATGACCGATAGAACGACAATTACTATACTTATTACACTCACTATTACCAATCTAACTCATATGATTAACCATATTATGCAGATATGATCGATAGAACGACAATAACTATACACATTACTCTTATTATTATCTAACTAACTCATATTATTAGCCATATTATGCTTATATGATCGATAGAACGACAATTACTATACGCATTACTCTTACTATTATCAATCTAACTCATATTATTAGCCATATTCTGCTTATATGATCGATAGAACGACAATTACTATACTTATTACACTCACTATTATCAATCTAACTCATATTATTAGCCATATTATGCTTATATGATCGATAGGACGACAATTACTATACACATTACTGTTATTATTATCAATCTAACTCATATTATTAGTCATATTATGCAGATATGATCGATAGAACGACAATTACTATACTCATTACTCTTATTATTATCAATGTAACTCATATTATTAGCTATATTATGCTTATATGATCGATAGAACGACATTTACTAAACTAATTGCACTCACTATTATCAATCTAACTCATATTATTAACCATATTATGCAGATATGATCGATAGAACGACATTACTATACTCATTACTTTTATTATTATCAATCTAACTCATATTATTAGCCATAATATGCTTATATGAACGATAGGCCGACAATTACTATACTCATTACTGTTATTATTATCAATCTAACTCATATTATTAGCCATATTATGCTTATATGATCGATAGAACGACAATTACTATACTCATTACTCTTATTATTATCAATCTAACTCATATTATTAGCCATATTATGCTTATATGGTCGATAGAACGACAATTACTATACTCATTACTCTTATTATTATCAATCTAACTCATATTATTAGCTATATTATGCTTATATGATCGATAGAACGACATTTACTAAACTTATTACACTCACTTTTATCAATCTAACTCATATTATTAGCCATATTATGCTTATATGATCGATAGAACGACAATTACTATACTTATTACTCTTATTATTATCAATGTAACTCATATTATTAGCTATATTATGCTTATATGATCGATAGAACGACATTTACTAAACTTATTACACTCATTATTATCAATCTAACTCATATTATTAGCCATATTATGCTTATATGATCGATAGAACGACAATTACTATACTCATTACTCTTATTATTATCAATCTAACTCATATTATTAGCTATATTATGCTTATATGATCGATAGAACGACATTTACTACACTTATTACACTCACTTTTATCAATCTCACTCATATTATTAGCCATATTATGCTTATATTATCGATAGAACGACAATCACTAAACTTATTACACTCACTGTTATCATTCTAACTAATATTATTAACCATATTATGCAGATATGATCGATAGAACGACAATTACTAGACTCATTACTCTTATTATTATCAATCTAACTCATATTATTAGCCACATTATGCTTATATGATCGATAGTACGACAATTGCTATACTCATTACTCTTATTATTATCAATGTAACTCATATTATTAGCTATATTATGCTTATATTATCGATAGAACGACATTTACTAAACTTATTACACTCACTATTATCAATGTAACTCATATTATTAACCATATTATGCAGATATGATCGATAGAACGACAATTACTATACTCATTACTCTTATTATTATCAATCTAACTCATATTATTAACCATATTATGCAGATATGATCGATAGAACGACAATTACTATACTCATTACTGTTATTATTATGAATCTAACTCATATTATTAGCCATATTATGCTTATATGATCGATAGAGCGACAATTACTATACTCATTACTCTTATTATTATCAATCTAACTCATATTATTAGCCATATTATGCTTATATGATCGATAGAACGACAATTACTATACTCATTACTCTTATTATTATCAATCTAACTCATATTATTAGCCATATTCTGCTTATATGATCGATAGAACGACAATTACTATACTTATTACACTCACTATTATCAATCTAACTCATATTATTAGCCATATTATGCTTATATGATCGATAGAACGACAATTACTATACTTATTACTCTTATTATTATCAATCTAACTCATATTATTAGCCATATTATGGTCATATGACCGATAGAACGACAATTACTATACTTATTACACTCACTATTACCAATCTAACTCATATGATTAACCATATTATGCAGATATGATCGATAGAACGACAATAACTATACACATTACTCTTATTATTATCTAACTAACTCATATTATTAGCCATATTATGCTTATATGATCGATAGAACGACAATTACTATACTCATTACTCTTATTATTATCAATCTAACTCATATTATTAGCCATATTATGCTTATATGATCGATAGAACGACAATTACTATACTCATTACTCTTATTATTATCAATCTAACTCATATTATTAGCTATATTATGCTTATATGATCGATAGAACGACATTTACTAAACTTATTACACTCACTATTATCAATCTAACTCATATTATTAACCATATTATGCTTATATGATCGATAGGACGACAATTACTATACTCATTACTGTTATTATTATCAATCTAACTCATATTATTAGTCATATTATGCTTATATGATCGATAGAACGACAGTTACTATACTCATTACTCTTATTATTATCAATGTAACTCATATTATTAGCTATATTATGATTATATGATCGATAGAACGACATTTACTAAACTTATTACACTCACTATTATCAATCTAACTCATATTATTAACCATATTATGCAGATATGATCGATAGAACGACAATTACTATACTCATTACTCTTATTATTATCAATCTAACTCATATTATTAGCCATATTATGCTTATATGATCGATAGGACGACAATTACTATATTCATTAATGTTACTATTATCAATCTAACTCATATTATTAGCCATATTATGCTTATATGATCGATAGAACGACAATTACTATACTTATTACTCTTATTATTATCAATGTAACTCATATTATTAGCTATATTATGCTTATATGATCGATAGAACGACATTTACTAAACTTATTACACTCACTATTATCAATGTAACTCATATTATTAACCATATTATGCAGATATGATCGATAGAACGACAATTACTATACTCATTACTCTTATTATTATCAATCTAACTCATATTATTAACCATATTATGCAGATATGATCGATAGAACGACAATTACTAGACTCATTACTCTTATTATTATCAATCTAACTCATATGATTAGCCATATTATGCTTATATGATCGATAGAACGACAATTACTATACTCATTACTCTTATTATTATCATTCTAATTCATATTATTAGCTATATTATGCTTATATGATCGAGAGAACGACATTTACTAAACTTATTACACTCACTTTTATCAATCTAACTCATATTATTAGCCATATTATGCTTATATGATCGATAGAACGACAATTACTATACTTATTACACTCACTATTATCAATCTAACTCATATTATTAACCACATTATGCAGATACGATCGATAGAACGACAATAACTATACTCATTACTCTTATTATTATCTATCTAACTCATATTATTAGCCATATTATGCTTATATTATCGATAGAACGACAATCACTAAACTTATTACACTCACTGTTATCATTCTAACTAATATTATTAACCATATTATGCAGATATGATCGATAGGACGACAATTACTAGACTCATTACTCTTATTACTATCAATCTAACTCATATTATTAGCCACATTATGCTTATATGATCGATAGTACGACAATTGCTATACTCATTACTCTTATTATTATCAATGTAACTCATATTATTAGCCATATTATGCTTATATGATCGATAGAACGACATTTACTAAACTTATTACACTCACTATTATCAATGTAACTCATATTATTAACCATATTATGCAGATATGATCGATAGAACGACAATGACTATACTCATTACTCTTATTATTATCAATCTAACTCATATTATTAACCATATTATGCAGATATGATCGATAGAACGACAATTACTATACTCATTACTGTTATTATTATCAATCTAACTCATATTATTAGCCATATTATGCTTATATGATCGATAGAGCGACAATTACTATACTCATTACTCTTATTATTATCAATCTAACTCATATTATTAGCCATATTATGCTTATATGATCGATAGAACGACAATTACTATACTCATTACTCTTATTATTATCAATCTAACTCATATTATTAGCCATATTCTGCTTATATGATCGATAGAACGACAATTACTATACTTATTACACTCACTATTATCAATCTAACTCATATTATTAGCCATATTATGCTTATATGATCGATAGAACGACAATTACTATACGTATTCCTCTTATTATTATCAATCTAACTCATATTATTAGCCATATTATGGTCATATGACCGATAGAACGACAATTACTATACTTATTACACTCACTATTACCAATCTAACTCATATGATTAACCATATTATGCAGATATGATCGATAGAACGCCAATAACTATACACATTACTCTTATTATTATCTATCTAACTCATATTATTAGCCATATTATGCTTATATGATCGATAGAACGACAATTACTATACTCATTACTCTTATTATTATCAATCTAACTCATATTATTAGCCATATTATGCTTATATGATCGATAGAACGACAATTACTATACTCATTACTCTTATTATTATCAATCTAACTCATATTATTAGCTATATTATGCTTATATGATCGATAGAACGACATTTACTAAACTTATTACACTCACTATTATCAATCTAACTCATATTATTAACCATATTATGCTTATATGATCGATAGGACGGCAATTACTATACTCATTACTGTTATTATTATCAATCTAACTCATATTATTAGTCATATTATGCTTATATGATCGATAGAACGACAGTTACTATACTCATTACTCTTATTATTATCAATCTAACTCATATTATTAGCCATATTATGCTTATATGATCGATAGGACGACAATTACTATATTCATTACTGTTACTATTATCAATCTAACTCATATTATTAGCCATATTATGCTTATATGATCGATAGAACGACAATTACTATACTTATTACTCTTATTATTATCAATGTAACTCATATTATTAGCTATATTATGCTTATATGATCGATAGAACGACATTTACTAAACTTATTACACTCACTATTATGAATGTAACTCATATTACTAACCATATTATGCAGATATGATCGATAGAACGACAATTACTATACTCATTACTCTTATTATTATCAATCTAACTCATATTATTAACCATATTATGCGGATATGATCGATAGAACGACAATTACTAGACACATTACTCTTATTATTATCAATCTAACTCATATGATTAGCCATATTATGCTTATATGATCGATAGAACTACAATTACTATACTCATTACTCTTATTATTATCATTCTAACTCATATTATTAGCTATATTATGCTTATATGATCGAGAGAACGACATTTACTAAACTTATTACACTCACTTTTATCAATCTAACTCATATTATTAGCCATATTATGCTTATATGATCGATAGAACGACAATTACTATACTTATTACACTCACTATTATCAATCTAACTCATATTATTAGCCATATTATGCTTATATGATCGATAGAACGACAATTACTATACTCATTACTGTTATTATTATCAATCTAACTCATATTATTAGCCATATTATGCTTATATGATCGATAGAGCGACAATTACTATACTCATTACTGTTATTATTATCAATCTAACTCATATTATTAGCCATATTATGCTTATATGATCGATAGAACGACAATTACTATACTCATTACTCTTATTATTATCAATCTAACTCATATTATTAGCCACATTATGCTTATATGATCGATAGAACGACAATTACTGTACTTATTACACTCACTATTATCAATCTAACTCATATTATTAACCATATTATGCTTATATGATCGATAGAGCGACAATTACTATACTCATTACTCTTATTATTATCAATCTAACTCATATTATTAGCCATATTATGCTTATATGATCGATAGAACGACAATTACTATACTCATTACTCTTATTATTATCAATCTAACTCATATTATTAGCCATATTCTGCTTATATGATCGATAGAACGACAATTACTATACTTATTACACTCACTATTATCAATCTAACTCATATTATTAGCCATATTATGCTTATATGATCGATAGAACGACAATTACTATACTTATTACTCTTATTATTATCAATCTAACTCATATTATTAGCCATATTATGGTCATATGACCGACAGAACGACAATTACTATACTTATTACACTCACTATTACCAATCTATCTCATATGATTAACCATATTATGCAGATATGATCGATAGAACGACAATTACTATACTCATTACTCTTATTATTATCAATCTAACTCATATTATTAGCCATATTATGGTTATATGACCGATAGAACGACAATTACTATACTTATTACTCTTATTATTATCAATCTAACTCATATTATTAGCCACATTATGCTTATATGATCGATAGTACGACAATTACTATACTCTTTACTCTTACTATTATCAATCTAACTCATATTATTAGCCATATTATGCTTATATGATCGATAGAACGACAATTACTATACTCATTACTGTTATTATTATCAATCTAACTCATATTATTAGCCATATTATGCTTATATGATCGATAGAACGACAATTACTATACTCATTACTCTTATTATTATCAATCTAACTCATATTATTAGCCATATTATGCTTATATGATCGATAGAACGACAATTACTATACTCATTACTCTTATTATTATCAATCTTACTCATATTATTAGCTATATTATGCTTATATGATCGATAGAACGACAATTACTATACTCATTACTCTTATTATTATCAATCTAACTCATATTATTAGCCATATTCTGCTTATATGATCGATAGAACGACAATTACTATACTTATTACACTCACTATTATCAATCTAACTCATATTATTAGCCATATTATGCTTATATGATCGATAGAACGACAATTACTATACTTATTACTCTTATTATTATCAATCTAACTCATATTATTAGCCATATTATGGTCATATGACCGACAGAACGACAATTACTATACTTATTACACTCACTATTACCAATCTAACTCATATGATTAACCATATTATGCAGATATGATCGATAGAACGACAATAACTATACACATTACTCTTATTATTATCTATCTAACTCATATTATTAGCCATATTATGCTTATATGATCGATAGAACGACAATTACTATACTCATTACTCTTATTATTATCAATCTAACTCATATTATTAGCCATATTATGCTTATATGATCGTTAGAACGACAATTACTATACTCATTACTCTTATTATTATCAATCTAACTCATATTATTAGCTATATTATGCTTATATGATCGATAGAACGACATTTACTTTACTTATTACACTCACTATTATCAATCTAACTCATATTATTAACCATATTATGCAGATATGATCGATAGAACGACAATTACTATACTCACTACTCTTATTATTATCAATCTAACTCATATTATTAGCCACATTATGCTTATATGATCGATAGTACGACAATTACTATACTTATTACACTGACTATTACCAATCTAACTCATATTATTAACCATATTATGCAGATATGATCGATAGAACGACAATTACTATACTTATTAATCTTATTATTATCAATCTAACTCATATTATTAGCCATATTATGCAGATATGATCGATAGAACGACAATTACTATACTTATTACACTCACTATTATCAATCTAACTCATATTATTAACCATATTATGCAGATATGATCGATAGAACGACAATTACTATACTTATTAATCTTATTATTATCAATCTAACTCATATTATTAGCCATATTATGCAGATATGATCGATAGAACGACAATTACTATACTTATTACACTCACTTTTATCAATCTAACTCATATTATTAGCCATATTATGCTTATATGATCGATAGAACGACAATTACTATACTTATTACTCTTATTATTATCAATGTAACTCATATTATTAGCTATATTATGCTTATATGATCGATAGAACGACATTTACTAAACTTATTACACTCACTATTATCAATGTAACTCATATTATTAACCATATTATGCAGATATGATCGATAGAACGACAATTACTATACTCATTACTCTTATTATTATCAATCTAACTCATATTATTAACCATATTATGCAGATATGATCGATAGAACGACAATTACTAGACTCATTACTCTTATTATTATCAATCTAACTCATATGATTAGCCATATTATGCTTATATGATCGATAGAACGACAATTACTATACTCATTACTCTTATTATTATCATTCTAATTCATATTATTAGCTATATTATGCTTATATGATCGAGAGAACGACATTTACTAAACTTATTACACTCACTTTTATCAATCTAACTCATATTATTAGCCATATTATGCTTATATGATCGATAGAACGACAATTACTATACTTATTACACTCACTATTATCAATCTAACTCATATTATTAACCACATTATGCAGATACGATCGATAGAACGACAATAACTATACTCATTACTCTTATTATTATCTATCTAACTCATATTATTAGCCATATTATGCTTATATTATCGATAGAACGACAATCACTAAACTTATTACACTCACTGTTATCATTCTAACTAATATTATTAACCATATTATGCAGATATGATCGATAGGACGACAATTACTAGACTCATTACTCTTATTACTATCAATCTAACTCATATTATTAGCCACATTATGCTTATATGATCGATAGTACGACAATTGCTATACTCATTACTCTTATTATTATCAATGTAACTCATATTATTAGCTATATTATGCTTATATGATCGATAGAACGACATTTACTAAACTTATTACACTCACTATTATCAATGTAACTCATATTATTAACCATATTATGCAGATATGATCGATAGAACGACAATGACTATACTCATTACTCTTATTATTATCAATCTAACTCATATTATTAACCATATTATGCAGATATGATCGATAGAACGACAATTACTATACTCATTACTGTTATTATTATCAATCTAACTCATATTATTAGCCATATTATGCTTATATGATCGATAGAGCGACAATTACTATACTCATTACTCTTATTATTATCAATCTAACTCATATTATTAGCCATATTATGCTTATATGATCGATAGAACGACAATTACTATACTCATTACTCTTATTATTATCAATCTAACTCATATTATTAGCCATATTCTGCTTATATGATCGATAGAACGACAATTACTATACTTATTACACTCACTATTATCAATCTAACTCATATTATTAGCCATATTATGCTTATATGATCGATAGAACGACAATTACTATACGTATTCCTCTTATTATTATCAATCTAACTCATATTATTAGCCATATTATGGTCATATGACCGATAGAACGACAATTACTATACTTATTACACTCACTATTACCAATCTAACTCATATGATTAACCATATTATGCAGATATGATCGATAGAACGCCAATAACTATACACATTACTCTTATTATTATCTATCTAACTCATATTATTAGCCATATTATGCTTATATGATCGATAGAACGACAATTACTATACTCATTACTCTTATTATTATCAATCTAACTCATATTATTAGCCATATTATGCTTATATGATCGATAGAACGACAATTACTATACTCATTACTCTTATTATTATCAATCTAACTCATATTATTAGCTATATTATGCTTATATGATCGATAGAACGACATTTACTAAACTTATTACACTCACTATTATCAATCTAACTCATATTATTAACCATATTATGCTTATATGATCGATAGGACGGCAATTACTATACTCATTACTGTTATTATTATCAATCTAACTCATATTATTAGTCATATTATGCTTATATGATCGATAGAACGACAGTTACTATACTCATTACTCTTATTATTATCAATCTAACTCATATTATTAGCCATATTATGCTTATATGATCGATAGGACGACAATTACTATATTCATTACTGTTACTATTATCAATCTAACTCATATTATTAGCCATATTATGCTTATATGATCGATAGAACGACAATTACTATACTTATTACTCTTATTATTATCAATGTAACTCATATTATTAGCTATATTATGCTTATATGATCGATAGAACGACATTTACTAAACTTATTACACTCACTATTATGAATGTAACTCATATTACTAACCATATTATGCAGATATGATCGATAGAACGACAATTACTATACTCATTACTCTTATTATTATCAATCTAACTCATATTATTAACCATATTATGCGGATATGATCGATAGAACGACAATTACTAGACACATTACTCTTATTATTATCAATCTAACTCATATGATTAGCCATATTATGCTTATATGATCGATAGAACTACAATTACTATACTCATTACTCTTATTATTATCATTCTAACTCATATTATTAGCTATATTATGCTTATATGATCTAGAGAACGACATTTACTAAACTTATTACACTCACTTTTATCAATCTAACTCATATTATTAGCCATATTATGCTTATATGATCGATAGAACGACAATTACTATACTTATTACACTCACTATTATCAATCTAACTCATATTATTAGCCATATTATGCTTATATGATCGATAGAACGACAATTACTATACTCATTACTGTTATTATTATCAATCTAACTCATATTATTAGCCATATTATGCTTATATGATCGATAGAACGACAATTACTATACTCATTACTCTTATTATTATCAATCTTACTCATATTATTAGCTATATTATGCTTATATGATCGATAGAACGACAATTACTATACTCATTACTCTTATTATTATCAATCTAACTCATATTATTAGCCATATTCTGCTTATATGATCGATAGAACGACAATTACTATACTTATTACACTCACTATTATCAATCTAACTCATATTATTAGCCATATTATGCTTATATGATCGATAGAACGACAATTACTATACTTATTACTCTTATTATTATCAATCTAACTCATATTATTAGCCATATTATGGTCATATGACCGACAGAACGACAATTACTATACTTATTACACTCACTATTACCAATCTAACTCATATGATTAACCATATTATGCAGATATGATCGATAGAACGACAATAACTATACACATTACTCTTATTATTATCTATCTAACTCATATTATTAGCCATATTATGCTTATATGATCGATAGAACGACAATTACTATACTCATTACTCTTATTATTATCAATCTAACTCATATTATTAGCCATATTATGCTTATATGATCGTTAGAACGACAATTACTATACTCATTACTCTTATTACTATCAATCTAACTCATATTATTAGCTATATTATGCTTATATGATCGATAGAACGACATTTACTAAACTTATTACACTCACTATTATCAATCTAACTCATATTATTAACCATATTATGCAGATATGATCGATAGAACGACAATTACTATACTCACTACTCTTATTATTATCAATCTAACTCATATTATTAGCCACATTATGCTTATATGATCGATAGTACGACAATTACTATACTTATTACACTGACTATTACCAATCTAACTCATATTATTAACCATATTATGCAGATATGATCGATAGAACGACAATTACTATACTTATTAATCTTATTATTATCAATCTAACTCATATTATTAGCCATATTATGCAGATATGATCGATAGAACGACAATTACTATACTTATTACACTCACTATTATCAATCTAACTCATATTATTAACCATATTATGCAGATATGATCGATAGAACGACAATTACTATACTTATTAATCTTATTATTATCAATCTAACTCATATTATTAGCCATATTATGCAGATATGATCGATAGAACGACAATTACTATACTTATTACACTCACTTTTATCAATCTAACTCATATTATTAGCCATATTATGCTTATATGATCGATAGAACGACAATTACTATACTTATTACTCTTATTATTATCAATGTAACTCATATTATTAGCTATATTATGCTTATATGATCGATAGAACGACATTTACTAAACTTATTACACTCACTATTATGAATGTAACTCATATTACTAACCATATTATGCAGATATGATCGATAGAACGACAATTACTATACTCATTACTCTTATTATTATCAATCTAACTCATATTATTAACCATATTATGCGGATATGATCGATAGAACGACAATTACTAGACACATTACTCTTATTATTATCAATCTAACTCATATGATTAGCCATATTATGCTTATATGATCGATAGAACTACAATTACTATACTCATTACTCTTATTATTATCATTCTAACTCATATTATTAGCTATATTATGCTTATATGATCTAGAGAACGACATTTACTAAACTTATTACACTCACTTTTATCAATCTAACTCATATTATTAGCCATATTATGCTTATATGATCGATAGAACGACAATTACTATACTTATTACACTCACTATTATCAATCTAACTCATATTATTAGCCATATTATGCTTATATGATCGATAGAACGACAATTACTATACTCATTACTGTTATTATTATCAATCTAACTCATATTATTAGCCATATTATGCTTATATGATCGATAGAACGACAATTACTATACTCATTACTCTTATTATTATCAATCTTACTCATATTATTAGCTATATTATGCTTATATGATCGATAGAACGACAATTACTATACTCATTACTCTTATTATTATCAATCTAACTCATATTATTAGCCATATTCTGCTTATATGATCGATAGAACGACAATTACTATACTTATTACACTCACTATTATCAATCTAACTCATATTATTAGCCATATTATGCTTATATGATCGATAGAACGACAATTACTATACTTATTACTCTTATTATTATCAATCTAACTCATATTATTAGCCATATTATGGTCATATGACCGACAGAACGACAATTACTATACTTATTACACTCACTATTACCAATCTAACTCATATGATTAACCATATTATGCAGATATGATCGATAGAACGACAATAACTATACACATTACTCTTATTATTATCTATCTAACTCATATTATTAGCCATATTATGCTTATATGATCGATAGAACGACAATTACTATACTCATTACTCTTATTATTATCAATCTAACTCATATTATTAGCCATATTATGCTTATATGATCGTTAGAACGACAATTACTATACTCATTACTCTTATTATTATCAATCTAACTCATATTATTAGCTATATTATGCTTATATGATCGATAGAACGACATTTACTAAACTTATTACACTCACTATTATCAATCTAACTCATATTATTAACCATATTATGCAGATATGATCGATAGAACGACAATTACTATACTCACTACTCTTATTATTATCAATCTAACTCATATTATTAGCCACATTATGCTTATATGATCGATAGTACGACAATTACTATACTTATTACACTGACTATTACCAATCTAACTCATATTATTAACCATATTATGCAGATATGATCGATAGAACGACAATTACTATACTTATTAATCTTATTATTATCAATCTAACTCATATTATTAGCCATATTATGCAGATATGATCGATAGAACGACAATTACTATACTTATTACACTCACTATTATCAATCTAACTCATATTATTAACCATATTATGCAGATATGATCGATAGAACGACAATTACTATACTTATTAATCTTATTATTATCAATCTAACTCATATTATTAGCCATATTATGCAGATATGATCGATAGAACGACAATTACTATACTTATTACACTCACTTTTATCAATCTAACTCATATTATTAGCCATATTATGCTTATATGATCGATAGAACGACAATTACTATACTTATTACTCTTATTATTATCAATGTAACTCATATTATTAGCTATATTATGCTTATATGATCGATAGAACGACATTTACTAAACTTATTACACTCACTATTATCAATGTAACTCATATTATTAACCATATTATGCAGATATGATCGATAGAACGACAATTACTATACTCATTACTCTTATTATTATCAATCTAACTCATATTATTAACCATATTATGCAGATATGATCGATAGAACGACAATTACTAGACTCATTACTCTTATTATTATCAATCTAACTCATATGATTAGCCATATTATGCTTATATGATCGATAGAACGACAATTACTATACTCATTACTCTTATTATTATCATTCTAATTCATATTATTAGCTATATTATGCTTATATGATCGAGAGAACGACATTTACTAAACTTATTACACTCACTTTTATCAATCTAACTCATATTATTAGCCATATTATGCTTATATGATCGATAGAACGACAATTACTATACTTATTACACTCACTATTATCAATCTAACTCATATTATTAACCACATTATGCAGATACGATCGATAGAACGACAATAACTATACTCATTACTCTTATTATTATCTATCTAACTCATATTATTAGCCATATTATGCTTATATTATCGATAGAACGACAATCACTAAACTTATTACACTCACTGTTATCATTCTAACTAATATTATTAACCATATTATGCAGATATGATCGATAGGACGACAATTACTAGACTCATTACTCTTATTACTATCAATCTAACTCATATTATTAGCCACATTATGCTTATATGATCGATAGTACGACAATTGCTATACTCATTACTCTTATTATTATCAATGTAACTCATATTATTAGCTATATTATGCTTATATGATCGATAGAACGACATTTACTAAACTTATTACACTCACTATTATCAATGTAACTCATATTATTAACCATATTATGCAGATATGATCGATAGAACGACAATGACTATACTCATTACTCTTATTATTATCAATCTAACTCATATTATTAACCATATTATGCAGATATGATCGATAGAACGACAATTACTATACTCATTACTGTTATTATTATCAATCTAACTCATATTATTAGCCATATTATGCTTATATGATCGATAGAGCGACAATTACTATACTCATTACTCTTATTATTATCAATCTAACTCATATTATTAGCCATATTATGCTTATATGATCGATAGAACGACAATTACTATACTCATTACTCTTATTATTATCAATCTAACTCATATTATTAGCCATATTCTGCTTATATGATCGATAGAACGACAATTACTATACTTATTACACTCACTATTATCAATCTAACTCATATTATTAGCCATATTATGCTTATATGATCGATAGAACGACAATTACTATACGTATTCCTCTTATTATTATCAATCTAACTCATATTATTAGCCATATTATGGTCATATGACCGATAGAACGACAATTACTATACTTATTACACTCACTATTACCAATCTAACTCATATGATTAACCATATTATGCAGATATGATCGATAGAACGCCAATAACTATACACATTACTCTTATTATTATCTATCTAACTCATATTATTAGCCATATTATGCTTATATGATCGATAGAACGACAATTACTATACTCATTACTCTTATTATTATCAATCTAACTCATATTATTAGCCATATTATGCTTATATGATCGATAGAACGACAATTACTATACTCATTACTCTTATTATTATCAATCTAACTCATATTATTAGCTATATTATGCTTATATGATCGATAGAACGACATTTACTAAACTTATTACACTCACTATTATCAATCTAACTCATATTATTAACCATATTATGCTTATATGATCGATAGGACGGCAATTACTATACTCATTACTGTTATTATTATCAATCTAACTCATATTATTAGTCATATTATGCTTATATGATCGATAGAACGACAGTTACTATACTCATTACTCTTATTATTATCAATCTAACTCATATTATTAGCCATATTATGCTTATATGATCGATAGGACGACAATTACTATATTCATTACTGTTACTATTATCAATCTAACTCATATTATTAGCCATATTATGCTTATATGATCGATAGAACGACAATTACTATACTTATTACTCTTATTATTATCAATGTAACTCATATTATTAGCTATATTATGCTTATATGATCGATAGAACGACATTTACTAAACTTATTACACTCACTATTATGAATGTAACTCATATTACTAACCATATTATGCAGATATGATCGATAGAACGACAATTACTATACTCATTACTCTTATTATTATCAATCTAACTCATATTATTAACCATATTATGCGGATATGATCGATAGAACGACAATTACTAGACACATTACTCTTATTATTATCAATCTAACTCATATGATTAGCCATATTATGCTTATATGATCGATAGAACTACAATTACTATACTCATTACTCTTATTATTATCATTCTAACTCATATTATTAGCTATATTATGCTTATATGATCGAGAGAACGACATTTACTAAACTTATTACACTCACTTTTATCAATCTAACTCATATTATTAGCCATATTATGCTTATATGATCGATAGAACGACAATTACTATACTTATTACACTCACTATTATCAATCTAACTCATATTATTAGCCATATTATGCTTATATGATCGATAGAACGACAATTACTATACTCATTACTGTTATTATTATCAATCTAACTCATATTATTAGGCATATTATGCTTATATGATCGATAGAGCGACAATTACTATACTCATTACTGTTATTATTATCAATCTAACTCATATTATTAGCCATATTATGCTTATATGATCGATAGAACGACAATTACTATACTCATTACTCTTATTATTATCAATCTAACTCATATTATTAGCCACATTATGCTTATATGATCGATAGAACGACAATTACTGTACTTATTACACTCACTATTATCAATCTAACTCATATTATTAACCATATTATGCTTATATGATCGATAGAGCGACAATTACTATACTCATTACTCTTATTATTATCAATCTAACTCATATTATTAGCCATATTATGCTTATATGATCGATAGAACGACAATTACTATACTCATTACTCTTATTATTATCAATCTAACTCATATTATTAGCCATATTCTGCTTATATGATCGATAGAACGACAATTACTATACTTATTACACTCACTATTATCAATCTAACTCATAATATTAGCCATATTATGCTTATATGATCGATAGAACGACAATTACTATACTTATTACTCTTATTATTATCAATCTAACTCATATTATTAGCCATATTATGGTCATATGACCGACAGAACGACAATTACTATACTTATTACACTCACTATTACCAATCTATCTCATATGATTAACCATATTATGCAGATATGATCGATAGAACGACAATTACTATACTCATTACTCTTATTATTATCAATCTAACTCATATTATTAGCCATATTATGGTTATATGACCGATAGAACGACAATTACTATACTTATTACTCTTATTATTATCAATCTAACTCATATTATTAGCCACATTATGCTTATATGATCGATAGTACGACAATTACTATACTCTTTACTCTTACTATTATCAATCTAACTCATATTATTAGCCATATTATGCTTATATGATCGATAGAACGACAATTACTATACTCATTACTGTTATTATTATCAATCTAACTCATATTATTAGCCATATTATGCTTATATGATCGATAGAACGACAATTACTATACTCATTACTCTTATTATTATCAATCTAACTCATATTATTAGCCATATTATGCTTATATGATCGATAGAACGACAATTACTATACTCATTACTCTTATTATTATCAATCTTACTCATATTATTAGCTATATTATGCTTATATGATCGATAGAACGACAATTACTATACTCATTACTCTTATTATTATCAATCTAACTCATATTATTAGCCATATTCTGCTTATATGATCGATAGAACGACAATTACTATACTTATTACACTCACTATTATCAATCTAACTCATATTATTAGCCATATTATGCTTATATGATCGATAGAACGACAATTACTATACTTATTACTCTTATTATTATCAATCTAACTCATATTATTAGCCATATTATGGTCATATGACCGACAGAACGACAATTACTATACTTATTACACTCACTATTACCAATCTAACTCATATGATTAACCATATTATGCAGATATGATCGATAGAACGACAATAACTATACACATTACTCTTATTATTATCTATCTAACTCATATTATTAGCCATATTATGCTTATATGATCGATAGAACGACAATTACTATACTCATTACTCTTATTATTATCAATCTAACTCATATTATTAGCCATATTATGCTTATATGATCGTTAGAACGACAATTACTATACTCATTACTCTTATTATTATCAATCTAACTCATATTATTAGCTATATTATGCTTATATGATCGATAGAACGACATTTACTAAACTTATTACACTCACTATTATCAATCTAACTCATATTATTAACCATATTATGCAGATATGATCGATAGAACGACAATTACTATACTCACTACTCTTATTATTATCAATCTAACTCATATTATTAGCCACATTATGCTTATATGATCGATAGTACGACAATTACTATACTTATTACACTGACTATTACCAATCTAACTCATATTATTAACCATATTATGCAGATATGATCGATAGAACGACAATTACTATACTTATTAATCTTATTATTATCAATCTAACTCATATTATTAGCCATATTATGCAGATATGATCGATAGAACGACAATTACTATACTTATTACACTCACTATTATCAATCTAACTCATATTATTAACCATATTATGCAGATATGATCGATAGAACGACAATTACTATACTTATTAATCTTATTATTATCAATCTAACTCATATTATTAGCCATATTATGCAGATATGATCGATAGAACGACAATTACTATACTTATTACACTCACTATTATCAATCTAACTCATATTATTAGCCATATTATGCTTATATGATCGATAGAACGACAATTACTATACTCATTACTGTTATTATTATCAATCTAACTCATATTATTAGCCATATTATGCTTATATGATCGATAGAGCGACAATTACTATACTCATTACTGTTATTATTATCAATCTAACTCATATTATTAGCCATATTATGCTTATATGATCGATAGAACGACAATTACTATACTCATTACTCTTATTATTATCAATCTAACTCATATTATTAGCCACATTATGCTTATATGATCGATAGAACGACAATTACTGTACTTATTACACTCACTATTATCAATCTAACTCATATTATTAACCATATTATGCTTATATGATCGATAGAGCGACAATTACTATACTCATTACTCTTATTATTATCAATCTAACTCATATTATTAGCCATATTATGCTTATATGATCGATAGAACGACAATTACTATACTCATTACTCTTATTATTATCAATCTAACTCATATTATTAGCCATATTCTGCTTATATGATCGATAGAACGACAATTACTATACTTATTACACTCACTATTATCAATCTAACTCATATTATTAGCCATATTATGCTTATATGATCGATAGAACGACAATTACTATACTTATTACTCTTATTATTATCAATCTAACTCATATTATTAGCCATATTATGGTCATATGACCGACAGAACGACAATTACTATACTTATTACACTCACTATTACCAATCTATCTCATATGATTAACCATATTATGCAGATATGATCGATAGAACGACAATTACTATACTCATTACTCTTATTATTATCAATCTAACTCATATTATTAGCCATATTATGGTTATATGACCGATAGAACGACAATTACTATACTTATTACTCTTATTATTATCAATCTAACTCATATTATTAGCCACATTATGCTTATATGATCGATAGTACGACAATTACTATACTCATTACTCTTACTATTATCAATCTAACTCATATTATTAGCCATATTATGCTTATATGATCGATAGAACGACAATTACTATACTCATTACTGTTATTATTATCAATCTAACTCATATTATTAGCCATATTATGCTTATATGATCGATAGAACGACAATTACTATACTCATTACTCTTATTATTATCAATCTAACTCATATTATTAGCCATATTATGCTTATATGATCGATAGAACGACAATTACTATACTCATTACTCTTATTATTATCAATCTTACTCATATTATTAGCTATATTATGCTTATATGATCGATAGAACGACAATTACTATACTCATTACTCTTATTATTATCAATCTAACTCATATTATTAGCCATATTCTGCTTATATGATCGATAGAACGACAATTACTATACTTATTACACTCACTATTATCAATCTAACTCATATTATTAGCCATATTATGCTTATATGATCGATAGAACGACAATTACTATACTTATTACTCTTATTATTATCAATCTAACTCATATTATTAGCCATATTATGGTCATATGACCGACAGAACGACAATTACTATACTTATTACACTCACTATTACCAATCTAACTCATATGATTAACCATATTATGCAGATATGATCGATAGAACGACAATAACTATACACATTACTCTTATTATTATCTATCTAACTCATATTATTAGCCATATTATGCTTATATGATCGTTAGAACGACAATTACTATACTCATTACTCTTATTATTATCAATCTAACTCATATTATTAGCTATATTATGCTTATATGATCGATAGAACGACATTTACTAAACTTATTACACTCACTATTATCAATCTAACTCATATTATTAACCATATTATGCAGATATGATCGATAGAACGACAATTACTATACTCACTACTCTTATTATTATCAATCTAACTCATATTATTAGCCACATTATGCTTATATGATCGATAGTACGACAATTACTATACTTATTACACTGACTATTACCAATCTAACTCATATTATTAACCATATTATGCAGATATGATCGATAGAACGACAATTACTATACTTATTAATCTTATTATTATCAATCTAACTCATATTATTAGCCATATTATGCAGATATGATCGATAGAACGACAATTACTATACTTATTACACTCACTATTATCAATCTAACTCATATTATTAACCATATTATGCAGATATGATCGATAGAACGACAATTACTATACTTATTAATCTTATTATTATCAATCTAACTCATATTATTAGCCATATTATGCAGATATGATCGATAGAACGACAATTACTATACTTATTACACTCACTATTATCAATCTAACTCATATTATTAACCATATTATGCAGATATGATCGATAGAACGACAATTACTATACTCATTACTCTTATTATTATCAATCTAACTCATATTATTAGCCATATTATGGTTATATGATCGATAGAACGACAATTACTATACTCATTACTCTTATTATTATCAATCTAACTCATATTATTAGCCATATTATGCTTATATGATCGATAGAACGACAATTACTATACTCATTACTCTTATTATTATCAATCTAACTCATATTATTAGCTATATTATGCTTATATGATCGATAGAACGACATTTACTAAACTTATTACACTCACTTTTATCAATCTAACTCATATTATTAGCCATATTATGCTTATATGATCGATAGAACGACAATTACTATACTTATTACTCTTATTATTATCAATGTAACTCATATTATTAGCTATATTATGCTTATATGATCGATAGAACGACATTTACTAAACTTATTACACTCATTATTATCAATCTAACTCATATTATTAGCCATATTACGCTTATATGATCGATAGAACGACAATTACTATACTCATTACTCTTATTATTATCAATCTAACTCATATTATTAGCTATATTATGCTTATATGATCGATAGAACGACATTTACTACACTTATTACACTCACTTTTATCAATCTCACTCATATTATTAGCTATATTATGCTTATATTATCGATAGAACGACATTTACTAAACTTATTGCACTCACTATTATCAATGTAACTCATATTATTAACCATATTATGCAGATATGATCGATAGAACGACAATTACTATACTCATTACACTTATTATTATCAATCTAACTCATATTATTAACCATATTATGCAGATATGATCGATAGAACGACAATTACTATACTCATTACTGTTATTATTATCAATCTAACTCATATTATTAGCCATATTATGCTTATATGATCGATAGAGCGACAATTACTATACTCATTACTCTTATTATTATCAATCTAACTCATATTATTAGCCATATTATGCTTATATGATCGATAGAACGACAATTACTATACTCATTACTCTTATTATTATCAATCTAACTCATATTATTAGCCATATTCTGCTTATATGATCGATAGAATGACAATTACTATACTTATTACACTCACTATTATCAATCTAACTCATATTATTAGCCATATTATGCTTATATGATCGATAGAACGACAATTACTATACTTATTACTCTTATTATTATCAATCTAACTCATATTATTAGCCATATTATGGTCATATGACCGATAGAACGACAATTACTATACTTATTACACCTCACTATTACCAATCTAACTCATATGATTAACCATATTATGCAGATATGATCGATAGAACGACAATAACTATACACATTACTCTTATTATTATCTAACTAACTCATATTATTAGCCATATTATGCTTATATGATCGATAGGACGACAATTACTATATTCATTACTGTTACTATTATCAATCTAACTCATATTATTAGCCATATTATGCTTATATGATCGATAGAACGACAATTACTATACTTATTACTCTTATTATTATCAATGTAACTCATATTATTAGCTATATTATGCTTATATGATCGATAGAACGACATTTACTAAACTTATTACACTCACTATTATGAATGTAACTCATATTACTAACCATATTATGCAGATATGATCGATAGAACGACAATTACTATACTCATTACTCTTATTATTATCAATCTAACTCATATTATTAACCATATTATGCGGATATGATCGATAGAACGACAATTACTAGACTCATTACTCTTATTATTATCAATCTAACTCATATGATTAGCCATATTATGCTTATATGATCGATAGAACTACAATTACTATACTCATTACTCTTATTATTATCATTCTAACTCATATTATTAGCTATATTATGCTTATATGATCGAGAGAACGACATTTACTAAACTTATTACACTCACTTTTATCAATCTAACTCATATTATTAGCCATATTATGCTTATATGATCGATAGAACGACAATTACTATACTCACTACTCTTATTATTATCAATCTAACTCATATTATTAGCCACATTATGCTTATATGATCGATAGTACGACAATTACTATACTTATTACACTGACTATTACCAATCTAACTCATATTATTAACCATATTATGCAGATATGATCGATAGAACGACAATTACTATACTTATTAATCTTATTATTATCAATCTAACTCATATTATTAGCCATATTATGCAGATATGATCGATAGAACGACAATTACTATACTTATTACACTCACTATTATCAATCTAACTCATATTATTAACCATATTATGCAGATATGATCGATAGAACGACAATTACTATACTTATTAATCTTATTATTATCAATCTAACTCATATTATTAGCCATATTATGCAGATATGATCGATAGAACGACAATTACTATACTTATTACACTCACTATTATCAATCTAACTTATATTATTAGCCATATTATGCTTATATGATCGATAGAACGACAATTACTATACTCATTACTGTTATTATTATCAATCTAACTCATATTATTAGCCATATTATGCTTATATGATCGATAGAGCGACAATTACTATACTCATTACTGTTATTATTATCAATCTAACTCATATTATTAGCCATATTATGCTTATATGATCGATAGAGCGACAATTACTATACTCATTACTCTTATATTATCAATCTAACTCATATTATTAGCCATATTATGCTTATATGATCGATAGAACGACAATTACTATACTCATTACTCTTATTATTATCAATCTAACTCATATTATTAGCCATATTCTGCTTATATGATCGATAGAATGACAATTACTATACTTATTACACTCACTATTATCAATCTAACTCATATTATTAGCCATATTATGCTTATATGATCGATAGAACGACAATTACTATACTTATTACTCTTATTATTATCAATCTAACTCATATTATTAGCCATATTATGGTCATATGACCGATAGAACGACAATTACTATACTTATTACACTCACTATTACCAATCTAACTCATATGATTAACCATATTATGCAGATATGATCGATAGAACGACAATAACTATACACATTACTCTTATTATTATCTAACTAACTCATATTATTAGCCATATTATGCTTATATGATCGATAGGACGACAATTACTATATTCATTACTGTTACTATTATCAATCTAACTCATATTATTAGCCATATTATGCTTATATGATCGATAGAACGACAATTACTATACTTATTACTCTATTATTATCAATGTAACTCATATTATTAGCTATATTATGCTTATATGATCGATAGAACGACATTTACTGAAACTTATTACACTCACTATTATGAATGTAACTCATATTACTAACCATATTATGCAGATATGATCGATAGAACGACAATTACTATACTCATTACTCTTATTAATTATCAATCTAACTCATATTATTAACCATATTATGCGGATATGATCGAT
>NW_027474427.1:0-44694 GCF_050947335.1 Megachile rotundata
GTAATGAGTATAGTTATTGTCGTTCTATCGATCATGTAAGCATAGTATGGCTAATAATATGAGTTAGATTGATAATAATAAGACTAATAAGTATAGTAATTGTCGTTCTATCGATCATATAAGCATAATATGGCTAATAATATGAGTTAGATTGATAATAATAAGAGCAAAAAGAATAGTAATTGTCGTTCTATCGATCATATAAGCATAATATGGCTAATAATACGAGTTAGATTGATAATAATAAGACTAATAAGTATAGTAATTGTCGTTCTATCGATCATATAAGCATAATATGGCTAATAATATGAGTTAGATTGATAATAATAAGACTAATAAGTATAGTAATTGTCGTTCTACCGATCATATAAGCATAATATGGCTAATAATGTGAGTTAGATTGATAATAATAAGAGTAATAAGTATAGTAATTGTCGTTCTATCGATCATATAAGCATAATATGGCTAATAATATGAGCTAGATTGATAATAATAAGATTAATAAGTATAGTAATTATCGTTCTACCGACCATACAAGCATAATATGGTTAATAATATGAGTTAGATTGATAATAGTGAGTGTAATAAGTATAGTAATTGTCGTTCTGTCGATCATATAAGCATAATACGGCTAATAATATGAGTTAGATTGATAATAATAAGAGTAATAAGTATAGTAATTGTCGTTCTATCGATCACATAAGCATAATATGGCTAATAATATGAGTTAGATTGATAGTAATAACAGTAGTGAGTACAGTAATTGTCGTTCTATCGATCATATAAGCATAATACGGCTAATAATATGAGTTAGATTGATAATAATAAGAGTAATAAGTATAGTAATTGTCGTTCTATCGATCATATCTGCATAATATGGTTAATAATATGAGTTAGATTGATAACAGTGAGTGTAATAAGTATAGTAATTGTCGTTCTATCAATCATATAAGCATAATATGGCTAATAATATGTGTTAGATTGATAATAATAAGAGTAATGAGTATAGTAGTTGTAGTTCTATAGATCATATCTGTATAATATGGCTAATAATATGAGTTAGATTGATAATAATAAGACTAATAAGTATAGTAATTGTCGTTCTATCGATCATATAAGCATAATATGGCTAATAATATGAGTTAAAATTGATAATAATAAGAGTAATAAGTATAGTAATTGTCGTTCTATCGATCATATAAGCATAATATGGCTAATAATATGAGCTAGATTGATAATAATAAGATTAATAAGTATAGTAATTATCGTTCTACCGACCATACAAGCATAATATGGTTAATAATATGAGTTAGATTGATAATAGTGAGTGTAATAAGTATAGTAATTGTCGTTCTGTCGATCATATAAGCATAATACGGCTAATAATATGAGTTAGATTGATAATAATAAGAGTAATAAGTATAGTAATTGTCGTTCTATCGATCATATATGCATAATATGGCTAATAATGTGAGTTAGATTGATAGTAATAACAGTAGTGAGTATAGTAATTGTCGTTCTATCGATCATATAAGCATAATATGGCTAATAATATGAGTTAGATTGATAACAATAAGAGTAATGAGCATAGTAGATGTCGTTCTATCGATCATATAAGCATAATATGGCTAATAATATGAGTTGGATTGATAATAATAAGAGTAATAAGTATAGTAATTGTCGTTCTATCAATCATATAAGCATAATATGGCTAATAATATGTGTTAGATTGATAATAATAAGAGTAAAAAGAATAGTAATTGTCGTTCTATCGATCATATAAGCATAATATGGCTAATAATACGAGTTAGATTGATAGTAATAACAGTAGTGAGTATAGTAATTGTCGTTCTATCGATCATATAAGCATAATATGGCTAATAATATGAGTTAGATTGATAACAATGAGAGTAATGAGCATAGTAGATGTCGTTCTATCGATCATATAAGCATAATATGGCTAACAATATGAGTCAGATTGATAATAATAAGAGTAATAAGTATAGTAATTGTCGTTCTATCGATCATACAAGCATAATATGGCTAATAATACGAGTTAGGTTGATAATAATAAGACTAATAAGTATAGTAATTGTCGTTCTATCGATCATATAAGCATAATATGGCTAATAATATGAGTTAGATTGATAATAATAAGACTAATAAGTATAGTAATTGTCGTTCTATCGATCATATAAGCATAATATGGCTAATAATATGAGTTAGATTGATAATAATAAGAGTAATAAGTATAGTAATTGTCGTTCTATCGATCATATAAGCATAATATGGCTAATAATATGAGCTAGATTGATAATAATAAGATTAATAAGTATAGTAATTATCGTTCTACCGATCATACAAGCATAATATGGTTAATAATATGAGTTAGATTGATAGTAGTGAGTGTAATAAGTATAGTAATTGTCGTTCTGTCGATCATATAAGCATAATAAGGCTAATAATATGAGTTAGATTGATAATAATAAGAGTAATAAGTATAGTAATTGTCGTTCTATCGATCATATAAGCATAATATGGCTAATAATATGAGTTAGATTGATAACAATAAGAGTAATGAGCATAGTAGATGTCGTTCTACCGATCATATAAGCATAATATGGCTAACAATATGAGTCAGATTGATAATAATAAGAGTAATAAGTATAGTAATTGTCGTTCTATCGATCATACAAGCATAATATGGCTAATAATACGAGTTAGATTGATAATAATAAGACTAATAAGTATAGTAATTGTCGTTCTATCGATCATATAAGCATAATATGGCTAATAATATGCGTTAGATTGATAATAATAAGACTAATAAGTATAGTAATTGTCGTTCTATCGATCATATAAGCATAATATGGCTAATAATATGAGTCAGATTGATAATAATAAGAGTAATAAGTATAGTAATTGTCGTTCTATCGATCATATCTGCATAATATGGTTAATAATATGAGTTAGATTGATAACAGTGAGTGTAATAAGTATAGTAATTGTCGTTCTATCAATCATATAAGCATAATATGGCTAATAATATGTGTTAGATTGATAATAATAAGAGTAATGAGTATAGTAGTTGTAGTTCTATCGATCATATCTGCATAATATGGTTAATAATATGAGTTAGATTGATAATAATAAGAGAAATAAGTATAGTAATTGTAGTTCTACCGATCATATAAGCATAATATGGCTAATAATATGAGTTAGATTGATAATAATAAGACTAATAAGTATAGTAATTGTCGTTCTATCGATCATATAAGCATAATATGGCTAATAATATGAGTTAGATTGATAATAATAAGAGTAAAAAGAATAGTAATTGTCGTTCTATCGATCATATAAGCATAATATGGCTAATAATACGAGTTAGATTGATAATAATAAGACTAATAAGTATAGTAATTGTCGTTCTATCGATCATACAAGCATAATATGGCTAATAATATGAGTTAGATTGATAACAATAAGAGTAACGAGTATAGTAATTGTCGTTCTATCGATCATATAAGCATAATATGGCTAATAATACGAGTTAGATTGATAATAATAAGAGTAATAAGTATAGTAATTATCGTTCTACCGATCATACAAGCATAATATAGCTAATAATATGAGTCAGATTGATAATAATAAGAGTAATAAGTATAGTAATTGTCGTTCTATCGATCATATAAGCATAATATGGCTAATAATATGAGTTAGATTGATAACAATAAGAGTAATGAGCATAGTAGTTGTCGTTCTATCGATCATATAAGCATAATATGGCTAATAATATGAGTCAGATTGATAATAATAAGAGTAATAAGTATAGTAATTGTCGTTCTATCGATCATATCTGCATAATATGGTTAATAATATGAGTTAGATTGATAACAGTGAGTGTAATAAGTATAGTAATTGTCGTTCTATCAATCATATAAGCATAATATGGCTAATAATATGTGTTAGATTGATAATAATAAGAGTAATGAGTATAGTAGTTGTAGTTCTATCGATCATATCTGCATAATATGGTTAATAATATGAGTTAGATTGATAATAATAAGAGAAATAAGTATAGTAATTGTAGTTCTACCGATCATATAAGCATAATATGGCTAATAATATGAGTTAGATTGATAATAATAAGACTAATAAGTATAGTAATTGTCGTTCTATCGATCATATAAGCATAATATGGCTAATAATATGAGTTAGATTGATAATAATAAGAGTAAAAAGAATAGTAATTGTCGTTCTATCGATCATATAAGCATAATATGGCTAATAATACGAGTTAGATTGATAATAATAAGACTAATAAGTATAGTAATTGTCGTTCTATCGATCATATAAGCATAATATGGCTAATAATATGAGTTAGATTGATAACAATAAGAGTAACGAGTATAGTAATTGTCGTTCTATCGATCATATAAGCATAATATGGCTAATAATACGAGTTAGATTGATAATAATAAGAGTAATAAGTATAGTAATTATCGTTCTACCGATCATACAAGCATAATATGGCTAATAATATGAGTCAGATTGATAATAATAAGAGTAATAAGTATAGTAATTGTCGTTCTATCGATCATATAAGCATAATATTGCTAATAATATGAGTTAGATTGATAATAATAAGAGTAATGAGTATAGTTATTGTCGTTCTATCGATCATGTAGGCATAGTATGGCTAATAACATGAGTTAGATTGATAATAATAAGAGTAATAAGTATAGTAATTGTCGTTCTATCGATCACATAAGCATAATATGGCTAATAATATGAGTTAGATTGATAATAATAATAGTAATAAGTATAGTAATTGTCGTTCTATCGATCACATAAGCATAATATGGCTAATAATACGAGTTAGATTGATAGTAATAACAGTAGTGAGTATAGTAATTGTCGTTCTATCGATCATATAAGCATAATATGGCTAATAATATGAGTTAGATTGATAACAATAAGAGTAATGAGCATAGTAGTTGTCGTTCTATCGATCATATAAGCATAATATGGCTAATAATATGAGTCAGATTGATAATAATAAGAGTAATAAGTATAGTAATTGTCGTTCTATCGATCATATCTGCATAATATGGTTAATAATATGAGTTAGATTGATAACAGTGAGTGTAATAAGTATAGTAATTGTCGTTCTATCAATCATATAAGCATAATATGGCTAATAATATGTGTTAGATTGATAATAATAAGAGTAATGAGTATAGTAGTTGTAGTTCTATCGATCATATCTGCATAATATGGTTAATAATATGAGTTAGATTGATAATAATAAGAGAAATAAGTATAGTAATTGTAGTTCTACCGATCATATAAGCATAATATGGCTAATAATATGAGTTAGATTGATAATAATAAGACTAATAAGTATAGTAATTGTCGTTCTATCGATCATATAAGCATAATATGGCTAATAATATGAGTTAGATTGATAATAATAAGAGTAAAAAGAATAGTAATTGTCGTTCTATCGATCATATAAGCATAATATGGCTAATAATACGAGTTAGATTGATAATAATAAGACTAATAAGTATAGTAATTGTCGTTCTATCGATCATATAAGCATAATATGGCTAATAATATGAGTTAGATTGATAACAATAAGAGTAACGAGTATAGTAATTGTCGTTCTATCGATCATATAAGCATAATATGGCTAATAATACGAGTTAGATTGATAATAATAAGAGTAATAAGTATAGTAATTATGGTTCTACCGACCATACAAGCATAATATGGCTAATAATATGAGTCAGATTGATAATAATAAGAGTAATAAGTATAGTAATTGTCGTTCTATCGATCATATAAGCATAATATTGCTAATAATATGAGTTAGATTGATAATAATAAGAGTAATGAGTATAGTAATTGTCGTTCTATCGATCATATAAGCATAATATGGCTAATAATATGAGTTAGATTGATAATAATAATAGTAATAAGTATAGTAATTGTCGTTCTATCGATCACATAAGCATAATATGGCTAATAATACGAGTTAGATTGATAGTAATAACAGTAGTGAGTATAGTAATTGTCGTTCTATCGATCATATAAGCATAATATGGCTAATAATATGAGTTAGATTGATAACAATAAGAGTAATGAGTATAGTAATTGTCGTTCTATCGATCATATAAGCATAATATGGCTAATAATACGAGTTAGATTGATAGTAATAACAGTAGTGAGTATAGTAATTGTCGTTCTATCGATCATATAAGCATAATATGGCTAATAATATGAGTTAGATTGATAACAATAAGAGTAATGAGTATAGTAATTGTCGTTCTATCGATCATATAAGCATAATATGGCTAATAATATGAGTTAGATTGATAATAATAAGACTAATAAGTATAGTAATTGTCGTTCTGTCGATCATATAAGCATAGTATGGCTAATAATATGAGTTAGATTGATAATAATAAGAGTAATAAGTATAGTAATTGTCGTTCTATCGATCACATAAGCATAATATGGCTAATAATACGAGTTAGATTGATAGTAATAACAGTAGTGAGTATAGTAATTGTCGTTCTATCGATCATATAAGCATAATATGGCTAATAATATGAGTTAGATTGATAACAATAAGAGTAACGAGTATAGTAATTGTCGTTCTATCGATCATATAAGCATAATATGGCTAATAATACGAGTTAGATTGATAATAATAGGAGTAATAAGTATAGTAATTATCGTTCTACCGATCATACAAGCATAATATGGCTAATAATATGAGTTAGATTGATAATAATAAGACTAATAACTATAGTAATTGTCGTTCTATCGATCATATAAGCATAATACGGCTAATAATATGAGTCAGATTGATAATAATAAGAGTAATAAGTATAGTAATTGTCGTTCTATCGATCATATAAGCATAATTTTGCTAATAATATGAGTTAGATTGATAATAATAAGAGTAATGAGTATAGTTATTGTCGTTCTATCGATCATGTAAGCATAGTATGGCTAATAACATGAGTTAGATTGATAATAATAAGAGTAATAAGTATAGTAATTGTCGTTCTATCGATCACATAAGCATAATATGGCTAATAATATGAGTTAGATTGATAGTAATAACAGTAGTGGGTATAGTAATTGTCGTTCTATCGATCATATAAGCATAATATGGCTAATAATATGAGTTAGATTGATAATAATAAGAGTAATGAGTATAGTAATTGTCGTTCTATCGATCATATAAGCATAATATGGCTAATAAAATGAGTTAGATTGATAATAATAAGAGTAATGAGTATAGTAGTTGTAGTTCTATCGATCATATCTGCATAATATGGTTAAAAATATGAGTTAGATTGATAATAATAAGAGTAAAAAGAATAGTAATTGTCGTTCTATCGATCATATAAGCATAATATGGCTAATAATACGAGTTAGATTGATAATAATAAGACTAATAAGTATAGTAATTGTCGTTCTATCGATCATATAAGCATAATATGGCTAATAATATGAGATAGATTGATAATAATAAGACTAATAAGTATAGTAATTGTCGTTCTATCGATCATATAAGCATAATATGGCTAATAATATGAGTTAGATTGATAATAATAAGAGTAATAAGTATAGTAATTGTCGTTCTATCGATCATATAAGCATAATATGGCTAATAATATGAGCTAGATTGATAATAATAAGATTAATAAGTATAGTAATTATCGTTCTACCGATCATACAAGCATAATATGGTTAATAATATGAGTTAGATTGATAATAGTGAGTGTAATAAGTATAGTAATTGTCGTTCTGTCGATCATATAAGCATAATACGGCTAATAATATGAGTTAGATTGATAATAATAAGAGTAATAAGTATAGTAATTGTCGTTCTATCGATCATATATGCATAATATGGCTAATAATGTGAGTTAGATTGATAATAATAAGAGTAATGAGTATAGTAATTGTCGTTCTATCGATCATATCTGCATAATATGGTTAATAATATGAGTTAGATTGATAACAGTGAGTGTAATAAGTATAGTAATTGTCGTTCTGTCGACCATATAAGCATAATACGGCTAATAATATGAGTTAGATTGATAATAATAAGAGCAATAAGTATAATAATTGTCGTTCTATCGATCATATAAGCATAATATGGCTAATAATATGAGTTGGATTGATAACAATAAGAGTAATGAGTATAGTTATTGTCGTTCTATCGATCATGTAAGCATAGTATGGCTAATAATATGAGTTAGATTGATAATAATAAGACTAATAAGTATAGTAATTGTCGTTCTATCGATCATATAAGCATAATATGGCTAATAATATGAGTTAGATTGATAATAATAAGACTAATAAGTATAGTAATTGTCGTTCTATCGATCATATAAGCATAATATGGCTAATAATATGAGTTAGATTGATAACAATAAGAGTAATGAGTATAGTTATTGTCGTTCTATCGATCATGTAAGCATAGTATGGCTAATAATATGAGTTAGATTGATAATAATAAGACTAATAAGTATAGTAATTGTCGTTCTATCGATCATATAAGCATAATATGGCTAATAATATGAGTTAGATTGATAACAATAAGAGTAACGAGTATAGTAATTGTCGTTCTATCGATCATATAAGCATAATATGGCTAATAATATGAGTTAGATTGATAATAATAAGAGTAATAAGTATAGTAATTGTCGTTCTATCGATCATACAAGCATAATATGGCTAATAATACGAGTTAGATTGATAATAATAGAACTAATAAGTATAGTAATTGTCGTTCTATCGATCATATAAGCATAATATGGCTAATAATATGAGTTAGATTGATAATAATAAGACTAATAAGTATAGTAATTGTCGTTCTATCGATCATATAAGCATAATATGGCTAATAATATGAGGTAGATTGATAATAATAAGAGTAATAAGTATAGTAATTGTCGTTCTATCGATCATATAAGCATAATATGGCTAATAATATGAGCTAGATTGATAATAATAAGATTAATAGGTATAGTAATTATCGTTCTACCGATCATACAAGCATAATATGGTTAATAAAATGAGTTAGATTGATAATAATAAGAGTAATGAGTATAGTAGTTGTAGTTCTATCGATCATATCTGCATAATATGGTTAAAAATATGAGTTAGATTGATAATAATAAGAGTAAAAAGAATAGTAATTGTCGTTCTATCGATCATATCTGCATAATATGGTTAATAATATGAGTTAGATTGATAACAGTGAGTGTAATAAGTATAGTAATTGTCGTTCTATCAATCATATAAGCATAATATGGCTAATAATATGTGTTAGATTGATAATAATAAGAGTAATGAGTATAGTAATTGTCGTTCTATCGATCATATCTGCATAATATGGTTAATAATATGAGTTAGATTGATAACAGTGAGTGTAATAAGTATAGTAATTGTCGTTCTATCAATCATATAAGCATAATATGGCTAATAATATGTGTTAGATTGATAATAATAAGAGTAATGAGTATAGTAGTTGTAGTTCTATCGATCATATCTGCATAATATGGTTAATAATATGAGTTAGATTGATAATAATAAGAGAAATAAGTATAGTAATTGTAGTTCTACCGATCATATAAGCATAATATGGCTAATAATATGAGTTAGATTGATAATAATAAGACTAATAAGTATAGTAATTGTCGTTCTATCGATCATATAAGCATAATATGGCTAATAATATGAGTTAGATTGATAATAATAAGAGTAAAAAGAATAGTAATTGTCGTTCTATCGATCATATAAGCATAATATGGCTAATAATACGAGTTAGATTGATAATAATAAGACTAATAAGTATAGTAATTGTCGTTCTATCGATCATATAAGCATAATATGGCTAATAATATGAGTTAGATTGATAACAATAAGAGTAACGAGTATAGTAATTGTCGTTCTATCGATCATATAAGCATAATATGGCTAATAATACGAGTTAGATTGATAATAATAAGAGTAATAAGTATAGTAATTATCGTTCTACCGATCATACAAGCATAATATGGCTAATAATATGAGTCAGATTGATAATAATAAGAGTAATAAGTATAGTAATTGTCGTTCTATCGATCATATAAGCATAATATTGCTAATAATATGAGTTAGATTGATAATAATAAGAGTAATGAGTATAGTTATTGTCGTTCTATCGATCATGTAGGCATAGTATGGCTAATAACATGAGTTAGATTGATAATAATAAGAGTAATAAGTATAGTAATTGTCGTTCTATCGATCACATAAGCATAATATGGCTAATAATATGAGTTAGATTGATAATAATAATAGTAATAAGTATAGTAATTGTCGTTCTATCGATCACATAAGCATAATATGGCTAATAATACGAGTTAGATTGATAGTAATAACAGTAGTGAGTATAGTAATTGTCGTTCTATCGATCATATAAGCATAATATGGCTAATAATATGAGTTAGATTGATAACAATAAGAGTAATGAGCATAGTAGTTGTCGTTCTATCGATCATATAAGCATAATATGGCTAATAATATGAGTCAGATTGATAATAATAAGAGTAATAAGTATAGTAATTGTCGTTCTATCGATCATATCTGCATAATATGGTTAATAATATGAGTTAGATTGATAACAGTGAGTGTAATAAGTATAGTAATTGTCGTTCTATCAATCATATAAGCATAATATGGCTAATAATATGTGTTAGATTGATAATAATAAGAGTAATGAGTATAGTAGTTGTAGTTCTATCGATCATATCTGCATAATATGGTTAATAATATGAGTTAGATTGATAATAATAAGAGAAATAAGTATAGTAATTGTAGTTCTACCGATCATATAAGCATAATATGGCTAATAATATGAGTTAGATTGATAATAATAAGACTAATAAGTATAGTAATTGTCGTTCTATCGATCATATAAGCATAATATGGCTAATAATATGAGTTAGATTGATAATAATAAGAGTAAAAAGAATAGTAATTGTCGTTCTATCGATCATATAAGCATAATATGGCTAATAATACGAGTTAGATTGATAATAATAAGACTAATAAGTATAGTAATTGTCGTTCTATCGATCATATAAGCATAATATGGCTAATAATATGAGTTAGATTGATAACAATAAGAGTAACGAGTATAGTAATTGTCGTTCTATCGATCATATAAGCATAATATGGCTAATAATACGAGTTAGATTGATAATAATAAGAGTAATAAGTATAGTAATTATGGTTCTACCGACCATACAAGCATAATATGGCTAATAATATGAGTCAGATTGATAATAATAAGAGTAATAAGTATAGTAATTGTCGTTCTATCGATCATATAAGCATAATATTGCTAATAATATGAGTTAGATTGATAATAATAAGAGTAATGAGTATAGTAATTGTCGTTCTATCGATCATATAAGCATAATATGGCTAATAATATGAGTTAGATTGATAATAATAATAGTAATAAGTATAGTAATTGTCGTTCTATCGATCACATAAGCATAATATGGCTAATAATACGAGTTAGATTGATAGTAATAACAGTAGTGAGTATAGTAATTGTCGTTCTATCGATCATATAAGCATAATATGGCTAATAATATGAGTTAGATTGATAACAATAAGAGTAATGAGTATAGTAATTGTCGTTCTATCGATCATATAAGCATAATATGGCTAATAATACGAGTTAGATTGATAGTAATAACAGTAGTGAGTATAGTAATTGTCGTTCTATCGATCATATAAGCATAATATGGCTAATAATATGAGTTAGATTGATAACAATAAGAGTAATGAGTATAGTAATTGTCGTTCTATCGATCATATAAGCATAATATGGCTAATAATATGAGTTAGATTGATAATAATAAGACTAATAAGTATAGTAATTGTCGTTCTGTCGATCATATAAGCATAGTATGGCTAATAATATGAGTTAGATTGATAATAATAAGAGTAATAAGTATAGTAATTGTCGTTCTATCGATCACATAAGCATAATATGGCTAATAATACGAGTTAGATTGATAGTAATAACAGTAGTGAGTATAGTAATTGTCGTTCTATCGATCATATAAGCATAATATGGCTAATAATATGAGTTAGATTGATAACAATAAGAGTAACGAGTATAGTAATTGTCGTTCTATCGATCATATAAGCATAATATGGCTAATAATACGAGTTAGATTGATAATAATAGGAGTAATAAGTATAGTAATTATCGTTCTACCGATCATACAAGCATAATATGGCTAATAATATGAGTTAGATTGATAATAATAAGACTAATAACTATAGTAATTGTCGTTCTATCGATCATATAAGCATAATACGGCTAATAATATGAGTCAGATTGATAATAATAAGAGTAATAAGTATAGTAATTGTCGTTCTATCGATCATATAAGCATAATTTTGCTAATAATATGAGTTAGATTGATAATAATAAGAGTAATGAGTATAGTTATTGTCGTTCTATCGATCATGTAAGCATAGTATGGCTAATAACATGAGTTAGATTGATAATAATAAGAGTAATAAGTATAGTAATTGTCGTTCTATCGATCACATAAGCATAATATGGCTAATAATATGAGTTAGATTGATAGTAATAACAGTAGTGGGTATAGTAATTGTCGTTCTATCGATCATATAAGCATAATATGGCTAATAATATGAGTTAGATTGATAATAATAAGAGTAATGAGTATAGTAATTGTCGTTCTATCGATCATATAAGCATAATATGGCTAATAAAATGAGTTAGATTGATAATAATAAGAGTAATGAGTATAGTAGTTGTAGTTCTATCGATCATATCTGCATAATATGGTTAAAAATATGAGTTAGATTGATAATAATAAGAGTAAAAAGAATAGTAATTGTCGTTCTATCGATCATATAAGCATAATATGGCTAATAATACGAGTTAGATTGATAATAATAAGACTAATAAGTATAGTAATTGTCGTTCTATCGATCATATAAGCATAATATGGCTAATAATATGAGATAGATTGATAATAATAAGACTAATAAGTATAGTAATTGTCGTTCTATCGATCATATAAGCATAATATGGCTAATAATATGAGTTAGATTGATAATAATAAGAGTAATAAGTATAGTAATTGTCGTTCTATCGATCATATAAGCATAATATGGCTAATAATATGAGCTAGATTGATAATAATAAGATTAATAAGTATAGTAATTATCGTTCTACCGATCATACAAGCATAATATGGTTAATAATATGAGTTAGATTGATAATAGTGAGTGTAATAAGTATAGTAATTGTCGTTCTGTCGATCATATAAGCATAATACGGCTAATAATATGAGTTAGATTGATAATAATAAGAGTAATAAGTATAGTAATTGTCGTTCTATCGATCATATATGCATAATATGGCTAATAATGTGAGTTAGATTGATAATAATAAGAGTAATGAGTATAGTAATTGTCGTTCTATCGATCATATCTGCATAATATGGTTAATAATATGAGTTAGATTGATAACAGTGAGTGTAATAAGTATAGTAATTGTCGTTCTGTCGACCATATAAGCATAATACGGCTAATAATATGAGTTAGATTGATAATAATAAGAGCAATAAGTATAATAATTGTCGTTCTATCGATCATATAAGCATAATATGGCTAATAATATGAGTTGGATTGATAACAATAAGAGTAATGAGTATAGTTATTGTCGTTCTATCGATCATGTAAGCATAGTATGGCTAATAATATGAGTTAGATTGATAATAATAAGACTAATAAGTATAGTAATTGTCGTTCTATCGATCATATAAGCATAATATGGCTAATAATATGAGTTAGATTGATAATAATAAGACTAATAAGTATAGTAATTGTCGTTCTATCGATCATATAAGCATAATATGGCTAATAATATGAGTTAGATTGATAACAATAAGAGTAATGAGTATAGTTATTGTCGTTCTATCGATCATGTAAGCATAGTATGGCTAATAATATGAGTTAGATTGATAATAATAAGACTAATAAGTATAGTAATTGTCGTTCTATCGATCATATAAGCATAATATGGCTAATAATATGAGTTAGATTGATAACAATAAGAGTAACGAGTATAGTAATTGTCGTTCTATCGATCATATAAGCATAATATGGCTAATAATATGAGTTAGATTGATAATAATAAGAGTAATAAGTATAGTAATTGTCGTTCTATCGATCATACAAGCATAATATGGCTAATAATACGAGTTAGATTGATAATAATAGAACTAATAAGTATAGTAATTGTCGTTCTATCGATCATATAAGCATAATATGGCTAATAATATGAGTTAGATTGATAATAATAAGACTAATAAGTATAGTAATTGTCGTTCTATCGATCATATAAGCATAATATGGCTAATAATATGAGGTAGATTGATAATAATAAGAGTAATAAGTATAGTAATTGTCGTTCTATCGATCATATAAGCATAATATGGCTAATAATATGAGCTAGATTGATAATAATAAGATTAATAGGTATAGTAATTATCGTTCTACCGATCATACAAGCATAATATGGTTAATAATATGAGTTAGATTGATAATAGTGAGTGTAATAAGTATAGTAATTGTCGTTCTGTCGACCATATAAGCATAATACGGCTAATAATATGAGTTAGATTGATAATAATAAGAGTAATAAGTATAATAATTGTCGTTCTATCGATCATATAAGCATAATATGGCTAATAATATGAGTTAGATTGATAACAATAAGAGTAATGAGTATAGTTATTGTCGTTCTATCGATCATGTAAGCATAGTATGGCTAATAATATGAGTTAGATTGATAATAATAAGACTAATAAGTATAGTAATTGTCGTTCTATCGATCATATAAGCATAATATGGCTAATAATATGAGTTAGATTGATAATAATAAGACTAATAAGTATAGTAATTGTCGTTCTATCGATCATATAAGCATAATATGGCTAATAATATGAGTTAGATTGATAACAATAAGAGTAATGAGTATAGTTATTGTCGTTCTATCGATCATGTAAGCATAGTATGGCTAATAATATGAGTCAGATTGATAATAATAAGACTAATAAGTATAGTAATTGTCGTTCTATCGATCATATAAGCATAATATGGCTAATAATATGAGTTAGATTGATAACAATAAGAGTAACGAGTATAGTAATTGTCGTTCTATCGATCATATAAGCATAATATGGCTAATAATACGAGTTAGATTGATAATAATAAGAGTAATAAGTATAGTAATTATCGTTCTACCGATCATACAAGCATAATATGGCTAATAATATGAGTTAGATTGATAATAATAAGACTAATAACTATAGTAATTGTCGTTCTATCGATCATATAAGCATTATACGGCTAATAATATGAGTCAGATTGATAAGAATAAGAGTAATAAGTATAGTAATTGTCGTTCTATCGATCATATAAGCATAATATTGCTAATAATATGAGTTAGATTGATAATAATAAGAGTAATGAGTATAGTTATTGTCGTTCTATCGATCATGTAAGCATAGTATGGCTAATAACATGAGTTAGATTGATAATAATAAGAGTAATAAGTAGAGTAATTGTCGTTCTATCGATCACATAAGCATAATATGGCTAATAATATGAGTTAGATTGATAGTAATAACAGTAGTGAGTATAGTAATTGTCGTTCTATCGATCATATAAGCATAATATGGCTAATAATATGAGTTAGATTGATAATAATAAGAGTAATGAGTATAGTAATTGTCGTTCTATCGATCATATAAGCATAATATGGTTAATAATATGAGTTAGATTGATAATAGTGAGTGTAATAAGTATAGTAATTGTCGTTCTGTCGATCATATAAGCATAATACGGCTAATAATATGAGTTAGATTGATAATAATAAGAGTAATAAGTATAATAATTGTCGTTCTATCGATCATATATGCATAATATGGCTAATAATGTGAGTTAGATTGATAATAATAAGAGTAATGAGTATAGTAATTGTCGTTCTATCGATCATATCTGCATAATATGGTTAATAATATGAGTTAGATTGATAACAGTGAGTGTAATAAGTATAGTAATTGTCGTTCTATCAATCATATAAGCATAATATGGCTAATAATACGAGTTAGATTGATAGTAATAACAGTAGTGAGTATAGTAATTGTCGTTCTATCGATCATATAAGCATAATATGGCTAATAATATGAGTTAGATTGATAACAATAAGAGTAATGAGCATAGTAGTTGTCGTTCTATCGATCATATAAGCATAATATGGCTAACAATATGAGTCAGATTGATAATAATAAGAGTAATAAGTATAGTAATTGTCGTTCTATCGATCATACAAGCATAATATGGCTAATAATACGAGTTAGATTGATAATAATAAGACTAATAAGTATAGTAATTGTCGTTCTATCGATCATATAAGCATAATATGGCTAATAATATGAGTTAGATTGATAATAATAAGACTAATAAGTATAGTAATTGTCGTTCTATCGATCATATAAGCATAATATGGCAAATAATATGAGCTAGATTGATAATAATAAGATTAATAAGTATAGTAATTATCGTTCTAACCGATCATACAAGCATAATATGGTTAATAATATGAGTTAGATTGATAATAGTGAGTGTAATAAGTATAGTAATTGTCGTTCTGTCGATCATATAAGCATAATACGGCTAATAATATGAGTTAGATTGATAATAATAAGAGTAATAAGTATAGTAATTGTCGTTCTATCGATCATATAAGCATAATATGGCTAATAATATGAGTTAGATTGATAACAATAAGAGTAATGAGTATAGTTATTGTCGTTCTATCGATCATGTAAGCATAGTATGGCTAATAATATGAGTTAGATTGATAATAATAAGACTAATAAGTATAGTAATTGTCGTTCTATCGATCATATAAGCATAATATGGCTAATAATATGAGTTAGATTGATAATAATAAGAGTAAAAAGAATAGTAATTGTCGTTCTATCGATCATATAAGCATAATATGGCTAATAATACGAGTTAGATTGATAATAATAAGACTAATAAGTATAGTAATTGTCGTTCTATCGATCATATAAGCATAATATGGCTAATAATATGAGCTAGATTGATAATAATAAGATTAATAAGTATAGTAATTATCGTTCTACCGACCATACAAGCATAATATGGTTAATAATATGAGTTAGATTGATAATAGTGAGTGTAATAAGTATAGTAATTGTCGTTCTGTCGATCATATAAGCATAATACGGCTAATAATATGAGTTAGATTGATAATAATAAGAGTAATAAGTATAGTAATTGTCGTTCTATCGATCACATAAGCATAATATGGCTAATAATATGAGTTAGATTGATAGTAATAACAGTAGTGAGTATAGTAATTGTCGTTCTATCGATCATATAAGCATAATACGGCTAATAATATGAGTTAGATTGATAATAATAAGAGTAATAAGTATAGTAATTGTCGTTCTATCGATCATATCTGCATAATATGGTTAATAATATGAGTTAGATTGATAACAGTGAGTGTAATAAGTATAGTAATTGTCGTTCTATCAATCATATAAGCATAATATGGCTAATAATATGTGTTAGATTGATAATAATAAGAGTAATGAGTATAGTAGTTGTAGTTCTATAGATCATATCTGTATAATATGGCTAATAATATGAGTTAGATTGATAATAATAAGACTAATAAGTATAGTAATTGTCGTTCTATCGATCATATAAGCATAATATGGCTAATAATATGAGTTAAAATTGATAATAATAAGAGTAATAAGTATAGTAATTGTCGTTCTATCGATCATATAAGCATAATATGGCTAATAATATGAGCTAGATTGATAATAATAAGATTAATAAGTATAGTAATTATCGTTCTACCGATCATACAAGCATAATATGGTTAATAATATGAGTTAGATTGATAATAGTGAGTGTAATAAGTATAGTAATTGTCGTTCTGTCGATCATATAAGCATAATACGGCTAATAATATGAGTTAGATTGATAATAATAAGAGTAATAAGTATAGTAATTGTCGTTCTATCGATCATATATGCATAATATGGCTAATAATGTGAGTTAGATTGATAATAATAAGAGTAATGAGTATAGTAATTGTCGTTCTATCGATCATATCTGCATAATATGGTTAATAATATGAGTTAGATTGATAACAGTGAGTGTAATAAGTATAGTAATTGTCGTTCTATCAATCATATAAGCATAATATGGCTAATAATATGTGTTAGATTGATAATAATAAGAGTAAAAAGAATAGTAATTGTCGTTCTATCGATCATATAACCATAATATGGCTAATAATACGAGTTAGATTGATAGTAATAACAGTAGTGAGTGTAGTAATTGTCGTTCTATCGATCATATAAGCATAATATGGCTAATAATATGAGTTAGATTGATAACAATAAGAGTAATGAGCATAGTAGTTGTCGTTCTATCGATCATATAAGCATAATATGGCTAACAATTTGAGTCAGATTGATAATAATAAGAGTAATAAGTATAGTAATTGTCGTTCTATCGATCATACAAGCATAATATGGCTAATAATACGAGTTAGATTGATAATAATAGAACTAATAAGTATAGTAATTGTCGTTCTATCGATCATATAAGCATAATATGGCTAATAATATGAGTTAGATTGATAATAATAAGACTAATAAGTATAGTAATTGTCGTTCTATCGATCATATAAGCATAATATGGCTAATAATATGAGGTAGATTGATAATAATAAGAGTAATAAGTATAGTAATTGTCGTTCTATCGATCATATAAGCATAATATGGCTAATAATATGAGCTAGATTGATAATAATAAGATTAATAGGTATAGTAATTATCGTTCTACCGATCATACAAGCATAATATGGTTAATAATATGAGTTAGATTGATAATAGTGAGTGTAATAAGTATAGTAATTGTCGTTCTGTCGACCATATAAGCATAATACGGCTAATAATATGAGTTAGATTGATAATAATAAGAGTAATAAGTATAATAATTGTCGTTCTATCGATCATATAAGCATAATATGGCTAATAATATGAGTTAGATTGATAACAATAAGAGTAATGAGTATAGTTATTGTCGTTCTATCGATCATGTAAGCATAGTATGGCTAATAATATGAGTTAGATTGATAATAATAAGACTAATAAGTATAGTAATTGTCGTTCTATCGATCATATAAGCATAATATGGCTAATAATATGAGTTAGATTGATAATAATAAGACTAATAAGTATAGTAATTGTCGTTCTATCGATCATATAAGCATAATATGGCTAATAATATGAGTTAGATTGATAACAATAAGAGTAATGAGTATAGTTATTGTCGTTCTATCGATCATGTAAGCATAGTATGGCTAATAATATGAGTTAGATTGATAATAATAAGACTAATAAGTATAGTAATTGTCGTTCTATCGATCATATAAGCATAATATGGCTAATAATATGAGTTAGATTGATAACAATAAGAGTAACGAGTATAGTAATTGTCGTTCTATCGATCATATAAGCATAATATGGCTAATAATACGAGTTAGATTGATAATAATAAGAGTAATAAGTATAGTAATTATCGTTCTACCGATCATACAAGCATAATATGGCTAATAATATGAGTTAGATTGATAATAATAAGACTAATAACTATAGTAATTGTCGTTCTATCGATCATATAAGCATTATACGGCTAATAATATGAGTCAGATTGATAAGAATAAGAGTAATAAGTATAGTAATTGTCGTTCTATCGATCATATAAGCATAATATTGCTAATAATATGAGTTAGATTGATAATAATAAGAGTAATGAGTATAGTTATTGTCGTTCTATCGATCATGTAAGCATAGTATGGCTAATAACATGAGTTAGATTGATAATAATAAGAGTAATAAGTAGAGTAATTGTCGTTCTATCGATCATATAAGCATAATATGGCTAATAATATGAGTTAGATTGATAACAATAAGAGTAACGAGTATAGTAATTGTCGTTCTATCGATCATATAAGCATAATATGGCTAATAATACGAGTTAGATTGATAATAATAAGAGTAATAAGTATAGTAATTATCGTTCTACCGATCATACAAGCATAATATGGCTAATAATATGAGTTAGATTGATAATAATAAGACTAATAACTATAGTAATTGTCGTTCTATCGATCATATAAGCATAATACGGCTAATAATATGAGTCAGATTGATAATAATAAGAGTAATAAGTATAGTAATTATCGTTCTACCGATCATACAAGCATAATATGGCTAATAATATGAGTTAGATTGATAATAATAAGAGTAATGAGTATAGTTATTGTCGTTCTATCGATCATGTAAGCATAGTATGGCTAATAACATGAGTTAGATTGATAATAATAAGAGTAATAAGTATAGTAATTGTCGTTCTATCGATCACATAAGCATAATATGGCTAATAATATGAGTTAGATTGATAGTAATAACAGAAGTGAGTATAGTAATTGTCGTTCTATCGATCATATAAGCATAATATGGCTAATAATATGAGTTAGATTGATAATAATAAGAGTAATGAGTATAGTAATTGTCGTTCTATCGATCATATAAGCATAATATGGCTAATAATACGAGTTAGATTGATAATAATAAGACTAATAAGTATAGTAATTGTCGTTCTATCGATCATATAAGCATAATATGGCTAATAATATGAGTTAGATTGATAATAGTGAGTGTAATAAGTATAGTAATTGTCGTTCTGTCGATCATATAAGCATAATACGGCTAATAATATGAGTTAGATTGATAATAATAAGAGTAATAAGTATAGTAATTGTCGTTCTATCGATCATATAAGCATAATATGGCTAATAATATGAGTTAGATTGATAACAATAAGAGTAATGAGTATAGTTATTGTCGTTCTATCGATCATGTAAGCATAGTATGGCTAATAATATGAGTTAGATTGATAATAATAAGACTAATAAGTATAGTAATTGTCGTTCTATCGATCATATAAGCATAATATGGCTAATAATATGAGTTAGATTGATAATAATAAGAGTAAAAAGAATAGTAATTGTCGTTCTATCGATCATATAAGCATAATATGGCTAATAATACGAGTTAGATTGATAATAATAAGACTAATAAGTATAGTAATTGTCGTTCTATCGATCATATAAGCATAATATGGCTAATAATATGAGTTAGATTGATAATAATAAGACTAATAAGTATAGTAATTGTCGTTCTATCGATCATATAAGCATAATATGGCTAATAATATGAGTTAGATTGATAATAATAAGAGTAATAAGTATAGTAATTGTCGTTCTATCGATCACATAAGCATAACATGGCTAATAATACGAGTTAGATTGATAGTAATAACAGTAGTGAGTATAGTAATTGTCGTTCTATCGATCATATAAGCATAATATGGCTAATAATATGAGTTAGATTGATAACAATAAGAGTAACGAGTATAGTAATTGTCGTTCTATCGATCATATAAGCATAATATGGCTAATAATACGAGTTAGATTGATAATAATAAGAGTAATAAGTATAGTAATTATCGTTCTACCGATCATACAAGCATAATATGGCTAATAATATGAGTTAGATTGATAATAATAAGACTAATAACTATAGTAATTGTCGTTCTATCGATCATATAAGCATAATACGGATAATAATATGAGTCAGATTGATAATAATAAGAGTAATAAGTATAGTAATTGTCGTTCTATCGATCATATAAGCATAATATTGCTAATAATATGAGTTAGATTGATAATAATAAGAGTAATGAGTATAGTTATTGTCGTTCTATCGATCATGTAAGCATAGTATGGCTAATAACATGAGTTAGATTGATAATAATAAGAGTAATAAGTATAGTAATTGTCGTTCTATCGATCACATAAGCATAATATGGCTAATAATATGAGTTAGATTGATAGTAATAACAGTAGTGAGTATAGTAATTGTCGTTCTATCGATCATATAAGCATAATATGGCTAATAATATGAGTTAGATTGATAATAATAAGAGTAATGAGTATAGTAATTGTCGTTCTATCGATCATATAAGCATAATATGGCTAATAATACGAGTTAGATTGATAATAATAAGACTAATAAGTATAGTAATTGTCGTTCTATCGATCATATAAGCATAATATGGCTAATAATATGAGTTAGATTGATAATAATAAGACTAATAAGTATAGTAATTGTCGTTCTATCGATCATATAAGCATAATATGGCTAATAATATGAGCTAGATTGATAATAATAAGATTAATAAGTATAGTAATTATCGTTCTACCGATCATACAAGCATAATATGGTTAATAATATGAGTTAGATTGATAATAGTGAGTGTAATAAGTATAGTAATTGTCGTTCTGTCGATCATATAAGCATAATACGGCTAATAATATGAGTTAGATTGATAATAATAAGAGTAATAAGTATAGTAATTGTCGTTCTATCGATCATATATGCATAATATGGCTAATAATGTGAGTTAGATTGATAATAATAAGAGTAATGAGTATAGTAATTGTCGTTCTATCGATCATATCTGCATAATATGGTTAATAATATGAGTTAGATTGATAACAGTGAGTGTAATAAGTATAGTAATTGTCGTTCTATCAATCATATAAGCATAATATGGCTAATAATATGTGTTAGATTGATAATAATAAGAGTAAAAAGAATAGTAATTGTCGTTCTATCGATCATATAAGCATAATATGGCTAATAATACGAGTTAGATTGATAGTAATAACAGTAGTGAGTGTAGTAATTGTCGTTCTATCGATCATATAAGCATAATATGGCTAATAATATGAGTTAGATTGATAACAATAAGAGTAATGAGCATAGTAGTTGTCGTTCTATCGATCATATAAGCATAATATGGCTAACAATTTGAGTCAGATTGATAATAATAAGAGTAATAAGTATAGTAATTGTCGTTCTATCGATCATACAAGCATAATATGGCTAATAATACGAGTTAGATTGATAATAATAGAACTAATAAGTATAGTAATTGTCGTTCTATCGATCATATAAGCATAATATGGCTAATAATATGAGTTAGATTGATAATAATAAGACTAATAAGTATAGTAATTGTCGTTCTATCGATCATATAAGCATAATATGGCTAATAATATGAGGTAGATTGATAATAATAAGAGTAATAAGTATAGTAATTGTCGTTCTATCGATCATATAAGCATAATATGGCTAATAATATGAGCTAGATTGATAATAATAAGATTAATAGGTATAGTAATTATCGTTCTACCGATCATACAAGCATAATATGGTTAATAATATGAGTTAGATTGATAATAGTGAGTGTAATAAGTATAGTAATTGTCGTTCTGTCGACCATATAAGCATAATACGGCTAATAATATGAGTTAGATTGATAATAATAAGAGTAATAAGTATAATAATTGTCGTTCTATCGATCATATAAGCATAATATGGCTAATAATATGAGTTAGATTGATAACAATAAGAGTAATGAGTATAGTTATTGTCGTTCTATCGATCATGTAAGCATAGTATGGCTAATAATATGAGTTAGATTGATAATAATAAGACTAATAAGTATAGTAATTGTCGTTCTATCGATCATATAAGCATAATATGGCTAATAATATGAGTTAGATTGATAATAATAAGACTAATAAGTATAGTAATTGTCGTTCTATCGATCATATAAGCATAATATGGCTAATAATATGAGTTAGATTGATAACAATAAGAGTAATGAGTATAGTTATTGTCGTTCTATCGATCATGTAAGCATAGTATGGCTAATAATATGAGTCAGATTGATAATAATAAGACTAATAAGTATAGTAATTGTCGTTCTATCGATCATATAAGCATAATATGGCTAATAATATGAGTTAGATTGATAACAATAAGAGTAACGAGTATAGTAATTGTCGTTCTATCGATCATATAAGCATAATATGGCTAATAATACGAGTTAGATTGATAATAATAAGAGTAATAAGTATAGTAATTATCGTTCTACCGATCATACAAGCATAATATGGCTAATAATATGAGTTAGATTGATAATAATAAGACTAATAACTATAGTAATTGTCGTTCTATCGATCATATAAGCATTATACGGCTAATAATATGAGTCAGATTGATAAGAATAAGAGTAATAAGTATAGTAATTGTCGTTCTATCGATCATATAAGCATAATATTGCTAATAATATGAGTTAGATTGATAATAATAAGAGTAATGAGTATAGTTATTGTCGTTCTATCGATCATGTAAGCATAGTATGGCTAATAACATGAGTTAGATTGATAATAATAAGAGTAATAAGTAGAGTAATTGTCGTTCTATCGATCACATAAGCATAATATGGCTAATAATATGAGTTAGATTGATAGTAATAACAGTAGTGAGTATAGTAATTGTCGTTCTATCGATCATATAAGCATAATATGGCTAATAATATGAGTTAGATTGATAATAATAAGAGTAATGAGTATAGTAATTGTCGTTCTATCGATCATATAAGCATAATATGGTTAATAATATGAGTTAGATTGATAATAGTGAGTGTAATAAGTATAGTAATTGTCGTTCTGTCGATCATATAAGCATAATACGGCTAATAATATGAGTTAGATTGATAATAATAAGAGTAATAAGTATAATAATTGTCGTTCTATCGATCATATATGCATAATATGGCTAATAATGTGAGTTAGATTGATAATAATAAGAGTAATGAGTATAGTAATTGTCGTTCTATCGATCATATCTGCATAATATGGTTAATAATATGAGTTAGATTGATAACAGTGAGTGTAATAAGTATAGTAATTGTCGTTCTATCAATCATATAAGCATAATATGGCTAATAATATGTGTTAGATTGATAATAATAAGAGTAAAAAGAATAGTAATTGTCGTTCTATCGATCATATAAGCATAATATGGCTAATAATACGAGTTAGATTGATAGTAATAACAGTAGTGAGTATAGTAATTGTCGTTCTATCGATCATATAAGCATAATATGGCTAATAATATGAGTTAGATTGATAACAATAAGAGTAATGAGCATAGTAGTTGTCGTTCTATCGATCATATAAGCATAATATGGCTAACAATATGAGTCAGATTGATAATAATAAGAGTAATAAGTATAGTAATTGTCGTTCTATCGATCATACAAGCATAATATGGCTAATAATACGAGTTAGATTGATAATAATAAGACTAATAAGTATAGTAATTGTCGTTCTATCGATCATATAAGCATAATATGGCTAATAATATGAGTTAGATTGATAATAATAAGACTAATAAGTATAGTAATTGTCGTTCTATCGATCATATAAGCATAATATGGCAAATAATATGAGCTAGATTGATAATAATAAGATTAATAAGTATAGTAATTATCGTTCTACCGATCATACAAGCATAATATGGTTAATAATATGAGTTAGATTGATAATAGTGAGTGTAATAAGTATAGTAATTGTCGTTCTGTCGATCATATAAGCATAATACGGCTAATAATATGAGTTAGATTGATAATAATAAGAGTAATAAGTATAGTAATTGTCGTTCTATCGATCATATAAGCATAATATGGCTAATAATATGAGTTAGATTGATAACAATAAGAGTAATGAGTATAGTTATTGTCGTTCTATCGATCATGTAAGCATAGTATGGCTAATAATATGAGTTAGATTGATAATAATAAGACTAATAAGTATAGTAATTGTCGTTCTATCGATCATATAAGCATAATATGGCTAATAATATGAGTTAGATTGATAATAATAAGAGTAAAAAGAATAGTAATTGTCGTTCTATCGATCATATAAGCATAATATGGCTAATAATACGAGTTAGATTGATAATAATAAGACTAATAAGTATAGTAATTGTCGTTCTATCGATCATATAAGCATAATATGGCTAATAATATGAGCTAGATTGATAATAATAAGATTAATAAGTATAGTAATTATCGTTCTACCGACCATACAAGCATAATATGGTTAATAATATGAGTTAGATTGATAATAGTGAGTGTAATAAGTATAGTAATTGTCGTTCTGTCGATCATATAAGCATAATACGGCTAATAATATGAGTTAGATTGATAATAATAAGAGTAATAAGTATAGTAATTGTCGTTCTATCGATCACATAAGCATAATATGGCTAATAATATGAGTTAGATTGATAGTAATAACAGTAGTGAGTATAGTAATTGTCGTTCTATCGATCATATAAGCATAATACGGCTAATAATATGAGTTAGATTGATAATAATAAGAGTAATAAGTATAGTAATTGTCGTTCTATCGATCATATCTGCATAATATGGTTAATAATATGAGTTAGATTGATAACAGTGAGTGTAATAAGTATAGTAATTGTCGTTCTATCAATCATATAAGCATAATATGGCTAATAATATGTGTTAGATTGATAATAATAAGAGTAATGAGTATAGTAGTTGTAGTTCTATAGATCATATCTGTATAATATGGCTAATAATATGAGTTAGATTGATAATAATAAGACTAATAAGTATAGTAATTGTCGTTCTATCGATCATATAAGCATAATATGGCTAATAATATGAGTTAAAATTGATAATAATAAGAGTAATAAGTATAGTAATTGTCGTTCTATCGATCATATAAGCATAATATGGCTAATAATATGAGCTAGATTGATAATAATAAGATTAATAAGTATAGTAATTATCGTTCTACCGACCATACAAGCATAATATGGTTAATAATATGAGTTAGATTGATAATAGTGAGTGTAATAAGTATAGTAATTGTCGTTCTGTCGATCATATAAGCATAATACGGCTAATAATATGAGTTAGATTGATAATAATAAGAGTAATAAGTATAGTAATTGTCGTTCTATCGATCATATATGCATAATATGGCTAATAATGTGAGTTAGATTGATAGTAATAAGAGTAATGAGTATAGTTATTGTCGTTCTATCGATCATGTAAGCATAGTATGGCTAATAATATGAGTTAGATTGATAATAATAAGACTAATAAGTATAGTAATTGTCGTTCTATCGATCATATAAGCATAATATGGCTAATAATATGAGTTAGATTGATAATAATAAGAGTAAAAAGAATAGTAATTGTCGTTCTATCGATCATATAAGCATAATATGGCTAATAATACGAGTTAGATTGATAATAATAAGACTAATAAGTATAGTAATTGTCGTTCTATCGATCATATAAGCATAATATGGCTAATAATATGAGTTAGATTGATAATAATAAGACTAATAAGTATAGTAATTGTCGTTCTACCGATCATATAAGCATAATATGGCTAATAATATGAGTTAGATTGATAATAATAAGAGTAATAAGTATAGTAATTGTCGTTCTATCGATCATATAAGCATAATATGGCTAATAATATGAGCTAGATTGATAATAATAAGATTAATAAGTATAGTAATTATCGTTCTACCGACCATACAAGCATAATATGGTTAATAATATGAGTTAGATTGATAATAGTGAGTGTAATAAGTATAGTAATTGTCGTTCTGTCGATCATATAAGCATAATACGGCTAATAATATGAGTTAGATTGATAATAATAAGACTAATAAGTATAGTAATTGTCGTTCTATCGATCATATAAGCATAATATGGCTAATAATATGAGTTAGATTGATAATAATAAGAGTAATAAGTATAGTAATTGTCGTTCTATCGATCATATCTGCATAATATGGTTAATAATATGAGTTAGATTGATAACAGTGAGTGTAATAAGTATAGTAATTGTCGTTCTATCAATCATATAAGCATAATATGGCTAATAATATGTGTTAGATTGATAATAATAAGAGTAATGAGTATAGTAGTTGTAGTTCTATAGATCATATCTGTATAATATGGCTAATAATATGAGTTAGATTGATAATAATAAGACTAATAAGTATAGTAATTGTCGTTCTATCGATCATATAAGCATAATATGGCTAATAATATGAGTTAAAATTGATAATAATAAGAGTAATAAGTATAGTAATTGTCGTTCTATCGATCATATAAGCATAATATGGCTAATAATATGAGCTAGATTGATAATAATAAGATTAATAAGTATAGTAATTATCGTTCTACCGACCATACAAGCATAATATGGTTAATAATATGAGTTAGATTGATAATAGTGAGTGTAATAAGTATAGTAATTGTCGTTCTGTCGATCATATAAGCATAATACGGCTAATAATATGAGTTAGATTGATAATAATAAGAGTAATAAGTATAGTAATTGTCGTTCTATCGATCATATATGCATAATATGGCTAATAATGTGAGTTAGATTGATAGTAATAACAGTAGTGAGTATAGTAATTGTCGTTCTATCGATCATATAAGCATAATATGGCTAATAATATGAGTTAGATTGATAACAATAAGAGTAATGAGCATAGTAGATGTCGTTCTATCGATCATATAAGCATAATATGGCTAATAATATGAGTTGGATTGATAATAATAAGAGTAATAAGTATAGTAATTGTCGTTCTATCAATCATATAAGCATAATATGGCTAATAATATGTGTTAGATTGATAATAATAAGAGTAAAAAGAATAGTAATTGTCGTTCTATCGATCATATAAGCATAATATGGCTAATAATATGAGGTAGATTGATAATAATAAGAGTAATAAGTATAGTAATTGTCGTTCTATCGATCATATAAGCATAATATGGCTAATAATATGAGCTAGATTGATAATAATAAGATTAATAGGTATAGTAATTATCGTTCTACCGATCATACAAGCATAATATGGTTAATAATATGAGTTAGATTGATAATAGTGAGTGTAATAAGTATAGTAATTGTCGTTCTGTCGACCATATAAGCATAATACGGCTAATAATATGAGTTAGATTGATAATAATAAGAGTAATAAGTATAATAATTGTCGTTCCATCGATCATATAAGCATAATATGGCTAATAATATGAGTTAGATTGATAACAATAACAGTAATGAGTATAGTTATTGTCGTTCTATCGATCATGTAAGCATAGTATGGCTAATAATATGAGTTAGATTGATAATAATAAGACTAATAAGTATAGTAATTGTCGTTCTATCGATCATATAAGCATAATATGGCTAATAATATGAGTTAGATTGATAATAATAAGACTAATAAGTATAGTAATTGTCGTTCTATCGATCATATAAGCATAATATGGCTAATAATATGAGTTAGATTGATAACAATAAGAGTAATGAGTATAGTTATTGTCGTTCTATCGATCATGTAAGCATAGTATGGCTAATAATATGAGTTAGATTGATAATAATAAGACTAATAAGTATAGTAATTGTCGTTCTATCGATCATATAAGCATAATATGGCTAATAATATGAGTTAGATTGATAACAATAAGAGTAACGAGTATAGTAATTGTCGTTCTATCGATCATATAAGCATAATATGGCTAATAATACGAGTTAGATTGATAATAATAAGAGTAATAAGTATAGTAATTATCGTTCTACCGATCATACAAGCATAATATGGCTAATAATATGAGTTAGATTGATAATAATAAGACTAATAACTATAGTAATTGTCGTTCTATCGATCATATAAGCATTATACGGCTAATAATATGAGTCAGATTGATAAGAATAAGAGTAATAAGTATAGTAATTGTCGTTCTATCGATCATATAAGCATAATATTGCTAATAATATGAGTTAGATTGATAATAATAAGAGTAATGAGTATAGTTATTGTCGTTCTATGGATCATGTAAGCATAGTATGGCTAATAACATGAGTTAGATTGATAATAATAAGAGTAATAAGTAGAGTAATTGTCGTTCTATCGATCACATAAGCATAATATGGCTAATAATATGAGTTAGATTGATAGTAATAACAGTAGTGAGTATAGTAATTGTCGTTCTATCGATCATATAAGCATAATATGGCTAATAATATGAGTTAGATTGATAATAATAAGAGTAATGAGTATAGTAATTGTCGTTCTATCGATCATATAAGCATAATATGGTTAATAATATGAGTTAGATTGATAATAGTGAGTGTAATAAGTATAGTAATTGTCGTTCTGTCGATCATATAAGCATAATACGGCTAATAATATGAGTTAGATTGATAATAATAAGAGTAATAAGTATAATAATTGTCGTTCTATCGATCATATATGCATAATATGGCTAATAATGTGAGTTAGATTGATAATAATAAGAGTAATGAGTATAGTAATTGTCGTTCTATCGATCATATCTGCATAATATGGTTAATAATATGAGTTAGATTGATAACAGTGAGTGTAATAAGTATAGTAATTGTCGTTCTATCAATCATATAAGCATAATATGGCTAATAATATGTGTTAGATTGATAATAATAAGAGTAAAAAGAATAGTAATTGTCGTTCTATCGATCATATAAGCATAATATGGCTAATAATACGAGTTAGATTGATAGTAATAACAGTAGTGAGTATAGTAATTGTCGTTCTATCGATCATATAAGCATAATATGGCTAATAATATGAGTTAGATTGATAACAATAAGAGTAATGAGCATAGTAGTTGTCGTTCTATCGATCATATAAGCATAATATGGCTAACAATATGAGTCAGATTGATAATAATAAGAGTAATAAGTATAGTAATTGTCGTTCTATCGATCATACAAGCATAATATGGCTAATAATACGAGTTAGATTGATAATAATAAGACTAATAAGTATAGTAATTGTCGTTCTATCGATCATATAAGCATAATATGGCTAATAATATGAGTTAGATTGATAATAATAAGACTAATAAGTATAGTAATTGTCGTTCTATCGATCATATAAGCATAATATGGCAAATAATATGAGCTAGATTGATAATAATAAGATTAATAAGTATAGTAATTATCGTTCTACCGATCATACAAGCATAATATGGTTAATAATATGAGTTAGATTGATAATAGTGAGTGTAATAAGTATAGTAATTGTCGTTCTGTCGATCATATAAGCATAATACGGCTAATAATATGAGTTAGATTGATAATAATAAGAGTAATAAGTATAGTAATTGTCGTTCTATCGATCATATAAGCATAATATGGCTAATAATATGAGTTAGATTGATAACAATAAGAGTAATGAGTATAGTTATTGTCGTTCTATCGATCATGTAAGCATAGTATGGCTAATAATATGAGTTAGATTGATAATAATAAGACTAATAAGTATAGTAATTGTCGTTCTATCGATCATATAAGCATAATATGGCTAATAATATGAGTTAGATTGATAATAATAAGAGTAAAAAGAATAGTAATTGTCGTTCTATCGATCATATAAGCATAATATGGCTAATAATACGAGTTAGATTGATAATAATAAGACTAATAAGTATAGTAATTGTCGTTCTATCGATCATATAAGCATAATATGGCTAATAATATGAGCTAGATTGATAATAATAAGATTAATAAGTATAGTAATTATCGTTCTACCGACCATACAAGCATAATATGGTTAATAATATGAGTTAGATTGATAATAGTGAGTGTAATAAGTATAGTAATTGTCGTTCTGTCGATCATATAAGCATAATACGGCTAATAATATGAGTTAGATTGATAATAATAAGAGTAATAAGTATAGTAATTGTCGTTCTATCGATCACATAAGCATAATATGGCTAATAATATGAGTTAGATTGATAGTAATAACAGTAGTGAGTATAGTAATTGTCGTTCTATCGATCATATAAGCATAATACGGCTAATAATATGAGTTAGATTGATAATAATAAGAGTAATAAGTATAGTAATTGTCGTTCTATCGATCATATCTGCATAATATGGTTAATAATATGAGTTAGATTGATAACAGTGAGTGTAATAAGTATAGTAATTGTCGTTCTATCAATCATATAAGCATAATATGGCTAATAATATGTGTTAGATTGATAATAATAAGAGTAATGAGTATAGTAGTTGTAGTTCTATAGATCATATCTGTATAATATGGCTAATAATATGAGTTAGATTGATAATAATAAGACTAATAAGTATAGTAATTGTCGTTCTATCGATCATATAAGCATAATATGGCTAATAATATGAGTTAAAATTGATAATAATAAGAGTAATAAGTATAGTAATTGTCGTTCTATCGACCATATAAGCATAATATGGCTAATAATATGAGCTAGATTGATAATAATAAGATTAATAAGTATAGTAATTATCGTTCTACCGACCATACAAGCATAATATGGTTAATAATATGAGTTAGATTGATAATAGTGAGTGTAATAAGTATAGTAATTGTCGTTCTGTCGATCATATAAGCATAATACGGCTAATAATATGAGTTAGATTGATAATAATAAGAGTAATAAGTATAGTAATTGTCGTTCTATCGATCATATATGCATAATATGGCTAATAATGTGAGTTAGATTGATAGTAATAAGAGTAATGAGTATAGTTATTGTCGTTCTATCGATCATGTAAGCATAGTATGGCTAATAATATGAGTTAGATTGATAATAATAAGACTAATAAGTATAGTAATTGTCGTTCTATCGATCATATAAGCATAATATGGCTAATAATATGAGTTAGATTGATAATAATAAGAGTATAAAGAATAGTAATTGTCGTTCTATCGATCATATAAGCATAATATGGCTAATAATACGAGTTAGATTGATAATAATAAGACTAATAAGTATAGTAATTGTCGTTCTATCGATCATATAAGCATAATATGGCTAATAATATGAGTTAGATTGATAATAATAAGACTAATAAGTATAGTAATTGTCGTTCTACCGATCATATAAGCATAATATGGCTAATAATATGAGTTAGATTGATAATAATAAGAGTAATAAGTATAGTAATTGTCGTTCTATCGATCATATAAGCATAATATGGCTAATAATATGAGCTAGATTGATAATAATAAGATTAATAAGTATAGTAATTATCGTTCTACCGACCATACAAGCATAATATGGTTAATAATATGAGTTAGATTGATAATAGTGAGTGTAATAAGTATAGTAATTGTCGTTCTGTCGATCATATAAGCATAATACGGCTAATAATATGAGTTAGATTGATAATAATAAGACTAATAAGTATAGTAATTGTCGTTCTATCGATCATATAAGCATAATATGGCTAATAATATGAGTTAGATTGATAATAATAAGAGTAATAAGTATAGTAATTGTCGTTCTATCGATCATATCTGCATAATATGGTTAATAATATGAGTTAGATTGATAACAGTGAGTGTAATAAGTATAGTAATTGTCGTTCTATCAATCATATAAGCATAATATGGCTAATAATATGTGTTAGATTGATAATAATAAGAGTAATGAGTATAGTAGTTGTAGTTCTATAGATCATATCTGTATAATATGGCTAATAATATGAGTTAGATTGATAATAATAAGACTAATAAGTATAGTAATTGTCGTTCTATCGATCATATAAGCATAATATGGCTAATAATATGAGTTAAAATTGATAATAATAAGAGTAATAAGTATAGTAATTGTCGTTCTATCGATCATATAAGCATAATATGGCTAATAATATGAGCTAGATTGATAATAATAAGATTAATAAGTATAGTAATTATCGTTCTACCGACCATACAAGCATAATATGGTTAATAATATGAGTTAGATTGATAATAGTGAGTGTAATAAGTATAGTAATTGTCGTTCTGTCGATCATATAAGCATAATACGGCTAATAATATGAGTTAGATTGATAATAATAAGAGTAATAAGTATAGTAATTGTCGTTCTATCGATCATATATGCATAATATGGCTAATAATGTGAGTTAGATTGATAGTAATAACAGTAGTGAGTATAGTAATTGTCGTTCTATCGATCATATAAGCATAATATGGCTAATAATATGAGTTAGATTGATAACAATAAGAGTAATGAGCATAGTAGATGTCGTTCTATCGATCATATAAGCATAATATGGCTAATAATATGAGTTGGATTGATAATAATAAGAGTAATAAGTATAGTAATTGTCGTTCTATCAATCATATAAGCATAATATGGCTAATAATATGTGTTAGATTGATAATAATAAGAGTAAAAAGAATAGTAATTGTCGTTCTATCGATCATATAAGCATAATATGGCTAATAATACGAGTTAGATTGATAGTAATAACAGTAGTGAGTATAGTAATTGTCGTTCTATCGATCATATAAGCATAATATGGCTAATAATATGAGTTAGATTGATAACAATAAGAGTAATGAGCATAGTAGATGTCGTTCTATCGATCATATAAGCATAATATGGCTAACAATATGAGTCAGATTGATAATAATAAGAGTAATAAGTATAGTAATTGTCGTTCTATCGATCATACAAGCATAATATGGCTAATAATACGAGTTAGGTTGATAATAATAAGACTAATAAGTATAGTAATTGTCGTTCTATCGATCATATAAGCATAATATGGCTAATAATATGAGTTAGATTGATAATAATAAGACTAATAAGTATAGTAATTGTCGTTCTATCGATCATATAAGCATAATATGGCTAATAATATGTGTTAGATTGATAATAATAAGAGTAATGAGTATAGTAGTTGTAGTTCTATCGATCATATCTGCATAATATGGTTAATAATATGAGTTAGATTGATAATAATAAGAGAAATAAGTATAGTAATTGTAGTTCTACCGATCATATAAGCATAATATGGCTAATATTATGAGTTAGATTGATAATAATAAGACTAATAAGTATAGTAATTGTCGTTCTATCGATCATATATGCATAATATGGCTAATAATATGAGTTAGATTGATAACAATAAGAGTAATGAGCATAGTAGATGTCGTTCTACCGATCATATAAGCATAATATGGCTAACAATATGAGTCAGATTGATAATAATAAGAGTAATAAGTATAGTAATTGTCGTTCTATCGATCATACAAGCATAATATGGCTAATAATACGAGTTAGATTGATAATAATAAGACTAATAAGTATAGTAATTGTCGTTCTATCGAACATATAAGCATAATATGGCTAATAATATGAGTTAGATTGATAATAATAAGACTAATAAGTATAGTAATTGTCGTTCTATCGATCATATAAGCATAATATGGCTAATAATATGAGTCAGATTGATAATAATAAGAGTAATAAGTATAGTAATTGTCGTTCTATCGATCATATCTGCATAATATGGTTAATAATATGAGTTAGATTGATAACAGTGAGTGTAATAAGTATAGTAATTGTCGTTCTATCAATCATATAAGCATAATATGGCTAATAATATGTGTTAGATTGATAATAATAAGAGTAATGAGTATAGTAGTTGTAGTTCTATCGATCATATCTGCATAATATGGTTAATAATATGAGTTAGATTGATAATAATAAGAGAAATAAGTATAGTAATTGTAGTTCTACCGATCATATAAGCATAATATGGCTAATATTATGAGTTAGATTGATAATAATAAGACTAATAAGTATAGTAATTGTCGTTCTATCGATCATATAAGCATAATATGGCTAATAATATGAGTTAGATTGATAATAATAAGAGTAAAAAGAATAGTAATTGTCGTTCTATCGATCATATAAGCATAATATGGCTAATAATACGAGTTAGATTGATAATAATAAGACTAATAAGTATAGTAATTGTCGTTCTATCGATCATACAAGCATAATATGGCTAATAATATGAGTTAGATTGATAACAATAAGAGTAACGAGTATAGTAATTGTCGTTCTATCGATCATATAAGCATAATATGGCTAATAATATGAGTTAGATTGATAACAATAAGAGTAATGAGCATAGTAGTTGTCGTTCTATCGATCATATAAGCATAATATGGCTAATAATATGAGTCAGATTGATAATAATAAGAGTAATAAGTATAGTAATTGTCGTTCTATCGATCATATAAGCATAATATGGCTAATAATATGAGCTAGATTGATAATAATAAGATTAATAAGTATAGTAATTATCGTTCTACCGACCATACAAGCATAATATGGTTAATAATATGAGTTAGATTGATAATAGTGAGTGTAATAAGTATAGTAATTGTCGTTCTGTCGATCATATAAGCATAATACGGCTAATAATATGAGTTAGATTGATAATAATAAGAGTAATAAGTATAGTAATTGTCGTTCTATCGATCATATATGCATAATATGGCTAATAATGTGAGTTAGATTGATAGTAATAAGAGTAATGAGTATAGTTATTGTCGTTCTATCGATCATGTAAGCATAGTATGGCTAATAATATGAGTTAGATTGATAATAATAAGACTAATAAGTATAGTAATTGTCGTTCTATCGATCATATAAGCATAATATGGCTAATAATATGAGTTAGATTGATAATAATAAGAGTATAAAGAATAGTAATTGTCGTTCTATCGATCATATAAGCATAATATGGCTAATAATACGAGTTAGATTGATAATAATAAGACTAATAAGTATAGTAATTGTCGTTCTATCGATCATATAAGCATAATATGGCTAATAATATGAGTTAGATTGATAATAATAAGACTAATAAGTATAGTAATTGTCGTTCTACCGATCATATAAGCATAATATGGCTAATAATATGAGTTAGATTGATAATAATAAGAGTAATAAGTATAGTAATTGTCGTTCTATCGATCATATAAGCATAATATGGCTAATAATATGAGCTAGATTGATAATAATAAGATTAATAAGTATAGTAATTATCGTTCTACCGACCATACAAGCATAATATGGTTAATAATATGAGTTAGATTGATAATAGTGAGTGTAATAAGTATAGTAATTGTCGTTCTGTCGATCATATAAGCATAATACGGCTAATAATATGAGTTAGATTGATAATAATAAGACTAATAAGTATAGTAATTGTCGTTCTATCGATCATATAAGCATAATATGGCTAATAATATGAGTTAGATTGATAATAATAAGAGTAATAAGTATAGTAATTGTCGTTCTATCGATCATATCTGCATAATATGGTTAATAATATGAGTTAGATTGATAACAGTGAGTGTAATAAGTATAGTAATTGTCGTTCTATCAATCATATAAGCATAATATGGCTAATAATATGTGTTAGATTGATAATAATAAGAGTAATGAGTATAGTAGTTGTAGTTCTATAGATCATATCTGTATAATATGGCTAATAATATGAGTTAGATTGATAATAATAAGACTAATAAGTATAGTAATTGTCGTTCTATCGATCATATAAGCATAATATGGCTAATAATATGAGTTAAAATTGATAATAATAAGAGTAATAAGTATAGTAATTGTCGTTCTATCGATCATATAAGCATAATATGGCTAATAATATGAGCTAGATTGATAATAATAAGATTAATAAGTATAGTAATTATCGTTCTACCGACCATACAAGCATAATATGGTTAATAATATGAGTTAGATTGATAATAGTGAGTGTAATAAGTATAGTAATTGTCGTTCTGTCGATCATATAAGCATAATACGGCTAATAATATGAGTTAGATTGATAATAATAAGAGTAATAAGTATAGTAATTGTCGTTCTATCGATCATATATGCATAATATGGCTAATAATGTGAGTTAGATTGATAGTAATAACAGTAGTGAGTATAGTAATTGTCGTTCTATCGATCATATAAGCATAATATGGCTAATAATATGAGTTAGATTGATAACAATAAGAGTAATGAGCATAGTAGATGTCGTTCTATCGATCATATAAGCATAATATGGCTAATAATATGAGTTGGATTGATAATAATAAGAGTAATAAGTATAGTAATTGTCGTTCTATCAATCATATAAGCATAATATGGCTAATAATATGTGTTAGATTGATAATAATAAGAGTAAAAAGAATAGTAATTGTCGTTCTATCGATCATATAAGCATAATATGGCTAATAATACGAGTTAGATTGATAGTAATAACAGTAGTGAGTATAGTAATTGTCGTTCTATCGATCATATAAGCATAATATGGCTAATAATATGAGTTAGATTGATAACAATAAGAGTAATGAGCATAGTAGATGTCGTTCTATCGATCATATAAGCATAATATGGCTAACAATATGAGTCAGATTGATAATAATAAGAGTAATAAGTATAGTAATTGTCGTTCTATCGATCATACAAGCATAATATGGCTAATAATACGAGTTAGGTTGATAATAATAAGACTAATAAGTATAGTAATTGTCGTTCTATCGATCATATAAGCATAATATGGCTAATAATATGAGTTAGATTGATAATAATAAGACTAATAAGTATAGTAATTGTCGTTCTATCGATCATATAAGCATAATATGGCTAATAATATGAGTTAGATTGATAATAATAAGAGTAATAAGTATAGTAATTGTCGTTCTATCGATCATATAAGCATAATATGGCTAATAATATGAGCTAGATTGATAATAATAAGATTAATAAGTATAGTAATTATCGTTCTACCGATCATACAAGCATAATATGGTTAATAATATGAGTTAGATTGATAATAATAAGACTAATAAGTATAGTAATTGTCGTTCTATCGATCATATAAGCATAATATGGCTAATAATATGAGTCAGATTGATAATAATAAGAGTAATAAGTATAGTAATTGTCGTTCTATCGATCATATCTGCATAATATGGTTAATAATATGAGTTAGATTGATAACAGTGAGTGTAATAAGTATAGTAATTGTCGTTCTATCAATCATATAAGCATAATATGGCTAATAATATGTGTTAGATTGATAATAATAAGAGTAATGAGTATAGTAGTTGTAGTTCTATCGATCATATCTGCATAATATGGTTAATAATATGAGTTAGATTGATAATAATAAGAGAAATAAGTATAGTAATTGTAGTTCTACCGATCATATAAGCATAATATGGCTAATATTATGAGTTAGATTGATAATAATAAGACTAATAAGTATAGTAATTGTCGTTCTATCGATCATATATGCATAATATGGCTAATAATATGAGTTAGATTGATAACAATAAGAGTAATGAGCATAGTAGATGTCGTTCTACCGATCATATAAGCATAATATGGCTAACAATATGAGTCAGATTGATAATAATAAGAGTAATAAGTATAGTAATTGTCGTTCTATCGATCATACAAGCATAATATGGCTAATAATACGAGTTAGATTGATAATAATAAGACTAATAAGTATAGTAATTGTCGTTCTATCGAACATATAAGCATAATATGGCTAATAATATGAGTTAGATTGATAATAATAAGACTAATAAGTATAGTAATTGTCGTTCTATCGATCATATAAGCATAATATGGCTAATAATATGAGTCAGATTGATAATAATAAGAGTAATAAGTATAGTAATTGTCGTTCTATCGATCATATCTGCATAATATGGTTAATAATATGAGTTAGATTGATAACAGTGAGTGTAATAAGTATAGTAATTGTCGTTCTATCAATCATATAAGCATAATATGGCTAATAATATGTGTTAGATTGATAATAATAAGAGTAATGAGTATAGTAGTTGTAGTTCTATCGATCATATCTGCATAATATGGTTAATAATATGAGTTAGATTGATAATAATAAGAGAAATAAGTATAGTAATTGTAGTTCTACCGATCATATAAGCATAATATGGCTAATATTATGAGTTAGATTGATAATAATAAGACTAATAAGTATAGTAATTGTCGTTCTATCGATCATATAAGCATAATATGGCTAATAATATGAGTTAGATTGATAATAATAAGAGTAAAAAGAATAGTAATTGTCGTTCTATCGATCATATAAGCATAATATGGCTAATAATACGAGTTAGATTGATAATAATAAGACTAATAAGTATAGTAATTGTCGTTCTATCGATCATACAAGCATAATATGGCTAATAATATGAGTTAGATTGATAACAATAAGAGTAACGAGTATAGTAATTGTCGTTCTATCGATCATATAAGCATAATATGGCTAATAATATGAGTTAGATTGATAACAATAAGAGTAATGAGCATAGTAGTTGTCGTTCTATCGATCATATAAGCATAATATGGCTAATAATATGAGTCAGATTGATAATAATAAGAGTAATAAGTATAGTAATTGTCGTTCTATCGATCATATCTGCATAATATGGTTAATAATATGAGTTAGATTGATAACAGTGAGTGTAATAAGTATAGTAATTGTCGTTCTATCAATCATATAAGCATAATATGGCTAATAATATGTGTTAGATTGATAATAATAAGAGTAATGAGTATAGTAGTTGTAGTTCTATCGATCATATCTGCATAATATGGTTAATAATATGAGTTAGATTGATAATAATAAGAGAAATAAGTATAGTAATTGTAGTTCTACCGATCATATAAGCATAATATGGCTAATAATATGAGTTAGATTGATAATAATAAGACTAATAAGTATAGTAATTGTCGTTCTATCGATCATACAAGCATAATATGGCTAATAATATGAGTTAGATTGATAACAATAAGAGTAACGAGTATAGTAATTGTCGTTCTATCGATCATATAAGCATAATATGGCTAATAATATGAGTTAGATTGATAACAATAAGAGTAATGAGCATAGTAGTTGTCGTTCTATCGATCATATAAGCATAATATGGGTAATAATATGAGTCAGATTGATAATAATAAGAGTAATAAGTATAGTAATTGTCGTTCTATCGATCATATCTGCATAATATGGTTAATAATATGAGTTAGATTGATAACAGTGAGTGTAATAAGTATAGTAATTGTCGTTCTATCAATCATATAAGCATAATATGGCTAATAATATGTGTTAGATTGATAATAATAAGAGTAATGAGTATAGTAGTTGTAGTTCTATCGATCATATCTGCATAATATGGTTAATAATATGAGTTAGATTGATAATAATAAGAGAAATAAGTATAGTAATTGTAGTTCTACCGATCATATAAGCATAATATGGCTAATAATATGAGTTAGATTGATAATAATAAGACTAATAAGTATAGTAATTGTCGTTCTATCGATCATATAAGCATAATATGGCTAATAATATGAGTTAGATTGATAATAATAAGAGTAAAAAGAATAGTAATTGTCGTTCTATCGATCATATAAGCATAATATGGCTAATAATACGAGTTAGATTGATAATAATAAGACTAATAAGTATAGTAATTGTCGTTCTATCGATCATATAAGCATAATATGGCTAATAATATGAGTTAGATTGATAACAATAAGAGTAACGAGTATAGTAATTGTCGTTCTATCGATCATATAAGCATAATATGGCTAATAATACGAGTTAGATTGATAATAATAAGAGTAATAAGTATAGTAATTATCGTTCTACCGATCATACAAGCATAATATGGCTAATAATATGAGTCAGATTGATAATAATAAGAGTAATAAGTATAGTAATTGTCGTTCTATCGATCATATAAGCATAATATTGCTAATAATATGAGTTAGATTGATAATAATAAGAGTAATGAGTATAGTTATTGTCGTTCTATCGATCATGTAGGCATAGTATGGCTAATAACATGAGTTAGATTGATAATAATAAGAGTAATAAGTATAGTAATTGTCGTTCTATCGATCACATAAGCATAATATGGCTAATAATATGAGTTAGATTGATAATAATAATAGTAATAAGTATAGTAATTGTCGTTCTATCGATCACATAAGCATAATATGGCTAATAATACGAGTTAGATTGATAGTAATAACAGTAGTGAGTATAGTAATTGTCGTTCTATCGATCATATAAGCATAATATGGCTAATAATATGAGTTAGATTGATAACAATAAGAGTAATGAGCATAGTAGTTGTCGTTCTATCGATCATATAAGCATAATATGGCTAACAATATGAGTCAGATTGATAATAATAAGAGTAATGAGTATAGTTATTGTCGTTCTATCGATCATGTAAGCATAGTATGGCTAATAATATGAGTTAGATTGATAATAATAAGACTAATAAGTATAGTAATTGTCGTTCTATCGATCATATAAGCATAATATGGCTAATAATATGAGTTAGATTGATAATAATAAGAGTAAAAAGAATAGTAATTGTCGTTCTATCGATCATATAAGCATAATATGGCTAATAATACGAGTTAGATTGATAATAATAAGACTAATAAGTATAGTAATTGTCGTTCTATCGATCATATAAGCATAATATGGCTAATAATATGAGTTAGATAGATAATAATAAGACTAATAAGTATAGTAATTGTCGTTCTATCGATCATATAAGCATAATATGGCTAATAATATGAGTTAAATTGATAATAATAAGAGTAATAAGTATAGTAATTGTCGTTCTATCGATCACATAAGCATAATATGGCTAATAATACGAGTTAGATTGATAGTAATAACAGTAGTGAGTATAGTAATTGTCGTTCTATCGATCATATAAGCATAATATGGCTAATAATATGAGTTAGATTGATAACAATAAGAGCAATGAGTATAGTAATTGTCGTTCTATCGATCATATAAGCATAATATGGCTAATAATATGAGTTAGATTGATAATAATAAGAGTAATGAGTATAGTAATTGTCGTTCTATCGATCATATAAGCATAATATGGCTAATAATATGAGTCGATCAGATTGATAATAATAAGAGTAATAAGTATAGTAATTTGTCCGTTCTATCGATCATATCTGCATAACATGGTTAATAATATGAGTTAGATTGATAACAGTGAGTGTAATAAGTATAGTAAATTGCCGTTCTATCAATCATATAAGCATAATATGGCTAATAATATGTGTTAGATTGATAATAATAAGAGTAATGAGTATAGTAGTTGTAGTTCTATCGATCATATCTGCATAATATGGTTAATAATAATGAGTTAGATTGATAATAATAAGAGAAATAAGTATAGTAATTGTAGTTCTACCGATCATATAAGCATAATATGGCTAATAATATGAGTTAGATTGATAATAATAAGAGTAAAAAGAATAGTAATTGTCGTCCTATCGATCATATAAGCATAATATGGCTAATAATACGTGTTAGATTGATAGTAATAACAGTAAGTGAGTATAGTAATTGTCGTTCTATCGATCATATAAGCATAATAATGGCTAATAATATGAGTTAGATTGATAACAATAAGAGTAATGAGTATAGTAATTGTCGTTCTATCGATCATATAAGCATAATATGGCTAATAATATGAGTTAGATTGATAATAATAAGACTAATAAGTATAGTAATTGTCGTTCTATCGATCATATAAGCATAATAATGGCTAATAATATGAGTTAGATTGATAATAATAAGAGTAAAAAAGTATAGTAATTGTCGTTCTATCGATCATATAAGCATAATATGGCTAATAATATGAGTTAGATTGATAATAATAAGAGTAATAAGTATAGTAATTGTCGTTCTATTCGATCATAATAAGCATAATATGGCTAATAATATGAGCTAGATTGATAATAATAAGAGTAATAAGTATAGTAATTATCGTTCTACCGATCATACAAGCATAATATGGTTAATAATATGAGTTAGATTGATAATAGTGAGTGTAATAAGTATAGTTAATTGTCCCTTTCTATCGATCATATAAGCATAATATGGCTAATAATATGAGTTAGATTGATAATAATAAGGACTAATAAGTATAGTAATTGTCGTTCTATCGATCATATAAGCATAATATGGCTAATAATATGAGTTAGATTGATAATAATAAGAGTAATAAGTATTAGTAATTGTCGTTCTATCGATCATATAAGCATAATATGGCTAATAATTATGAGTTAGATTGATAATAATAAGACTAATAAGTTATAGTAATTGTCGTTCTATCGATCATATAAGCATAATATGGCTAATTAATATGAGTTGGATTGATAATAATAAGAGTAATAAGTATAGTAATTGTCGTTCTATCGATCACATAAGCATAATAATGGCTAATAATACGAGTTAGATTGATAGTAATAACAGTAGTGAGTATATAGTAATTGTCGTTCTATCGATCATATAAGCATGATATGGCTAATAATATGAGTTAGATTGATAACAATAAGAGCAATGAGTATAGTAATTGTCGTTTCTATCGATCATATAAGCATAATATGGCTAATAATATGAGTTAGATTGATAATAATAAGAGTAATGAGTATAGTAAAATTGTCGTTCTACCGATCATTATAAGCATAAATATGGCTAATAATATGAGTCAGATTGAATAAATAAATAAA